>NW_027094218.1:5000-187899 GCF_029207755.1 Chamaea fasciata | reverse complement strand
GGTGACCTGCCTGTCCCCTAGGTGTCCCTGGAGGTGCCCTGGCTGTCCCCTTGGTGTCCCTGGGGGTGCCCTGGGTGTCCCATAGGTGTCCCTGGAGGTGCCCTGGCTGTCCCCTTGGTGTCCCTGGGGGTGCCCTGGGTGTCCCTGGGGTGCCCTGGCTGTCCCCTAGGTGTCCCCAGGGATGCCCTGGCTATCCCTGGGGGGGCACTGGCTGTCCCTGGGGTGCCCTAGCTGTCCCCTAGGTGTCCCTGGGGGTGCCCTGGCTGTCCCCTTGGTGTCCCTGGGGTACCCTGGCTGTCCCTTATGTGTCCCTGGGGGTGCCCAGGGTGTCCCTGGGGTGCCTTGCTGTCCCCTAGGTGTCCCTGGGGGTGCCCTGCCTTTCCCCGAGGTGTCCCTGGGGGTGCCCTGGCTGTCCTTGGGGTGCTCTGGCTGTCCCCTAGGTGTCCCTGGAGTGCCCTGACTGTCCCCTAGGTGTCCCTGGGGGTTCACTGGCTGTCCCCTAGTTGTCCCTGGGGGAGCCCTGGCTGACCCTAGGGTGCCCTGCCTGTCCCCTAGGTGTCCCTGGGAGTGCCCTGGCTGTCACCTAGGTGTCCCTGGGGGTCCCTGGCTGTCCCCTAGTTGTCTTTGGGGGAGCCCTGGCTGTCCCAAGGGTGCCCTGCCTGTCCCCTAGGTGTCCCTGGGAGTGCCCTGGCTGTCCCCTAGGTGTCCCTGGGGGTGCCCTGGGTGTCCCTCTGGGTGCCCTGGCTGTCCCCTAGGTGTCCCTGGGGTCCCTGGGTGTCCCCGGGGGGGCCCTGGCTGTTCCTGTGGTGCCCTGGCTGTCTTCTAGGTGTCCCTGGGGTGCCCTGGCTGTCCCTGGGGTGCCCAGGCTTTCCTATAGGTGTCCCTGGGGGTGCCCTGGCTGTCCCCTAGGTGTCCCAGGGCTGCCCTGGCTGTCCCATAGGTGTCCCTGGGGTGCCCTGGCTGTTCCTTAGGTGTCCCTGGGGGTGCCCTGGCTGTCCCTTAGGTGTCCCTGGGGGTTCCCTGGCTATCTGTGGGGTGCCGTGGCTGCCTCTGGGGTGCCCTTGATGTCCCCTAGGTGTCCCTGGGGTGCCCTGAGTGTCCCTGTGGGTGCCCTGGCTGTCCCCTAGGTGTCCCTGGGGTTCCCTGGCTGTCCCTGGGGTGCCCAGGCTTTCCTATAGGTGTCCCTGGGGGTGCCCTGGCTGTCCCCTAGGTGTCCCAGGGCTGCCCTGGCTGTCCCCTTGGTGTCCCTGGGGGTGCCCTGGCTGTTCCTTAGGTGTCCCTGGGGGTGCCCTTGCTGTCCCTTAGGTGTCCCTGGGGGTTCCCTGGATATCTGTGGGGTGCCGTGGCTGCCTCTGGGGTGCCCTTGATGTCCCCTAGGTGTCCCTGGGGTGCCCTGAGTGTCCCTGGGGTGCCCTGGCTGTCCCCTAGGTGTCCTTGGGGTGCCTTGCTGTCCCCAAGGCGTCCCTGGGGTGCCCTGGCTGTCCCCTAGGTGTCCCTGGGGGTGCCCTGGCTGTCCCTGGGGGTCCCTGGCTGTCCCATAGGTGTCCCTAGGGGTGCCTTGTCTGTCCCTGGGGGGGCCCTGGGTGTACCCTGGTGTCCCTGGGAGGGCCCTGGCTGTCCCCTAAGTGTCCCTGGGGGTGCTCTGGTGTCCCTGGGGATGCCCTGGCTGTCCCCTAGCTGTCCCTGGGGGTGCCCTGGGTGTCCCTGGGGTGCCCTGGCTGTCCCCTAGGGGTCCCTGGGGGTACCCTGGCTGTCCCTGGGGTGCCCTGGCTGTCCCCTAGGTGTCCCTGGGGTGCCGTGGCCGTCCCCTTGGTGTCCCTGGGGGTGACCTCCCTGTCCCCTAGGTGTCCCTGGAGGTGCCCTGGCTGTCCCCTTGGTGTCCCTGGGGTGCCCTGGCTGTCCCATAGGTGTCCCTGGAGGTGCCCTGGCTGTCCCCTTGGTGTCCCTGGGGGTGCCCTTGGTGTCCCTGGGGTGCCCTGGCTGTCCCCTAGGTGTCCCCGGGGATGCCCTGGCTATCCCTGGGGGGGCCCTGGCTGTCCCTGGGGTGCCCTAGCTGTCCCGTAGGTGTCCCTGGGAGTGCCCTGGCTGTCCCCTAGGTGTCCCTGGGTGTGCCCTGGGTGTCCCTCTGGGTGCCCTGGCTGTCCCCTAGGTGTCCCTGGGGTCCCCTGGGTGTCCCGGGGGTGCCCTGGCTGTTCCTGTGGTGCCGTGGCTGTCTTCTAGGTGTCCCTGGGGGGCCCTGGCTGTCCCCTCGGTGTCCCTGGGGGTGCTTTGGGTGTCCCCTAGGTGTCCCTGGGGGTGCCCTGGGTGTCCCTGGGGTGCCCTGGGGGTGCCCTGGCTGTCCCGTAGGTGTCCCAGGGCTGCCCTGGCTGTCCCATAGGTGTCCCTGGGGGTGCCCTGGCTGTTCCTTAGGTGTCCCTGGGGTGCCCTGCCTGTCCCTTAGGTGTCCCTGGGGGTTCCCTGGCTATCTGTGGGGTGCCGTGGCTGCCTCTGGGGTGCCCTTGATGTCCCCTAGGTGTCCCTGGGGTGCCCTGAGTGTCCCTGTGGGTGCCCTGGCTGTCCCCTAGGTGTCCCTGGGTGCCCTGGCTGTCCTTTATGTGTCCCTGGGTGTGCCCTGGCTGTCCCCTAGGTGTCCCTGCCTCGCTCGTATCCTCGACTCCGCCTCCGGCGCCATGGTGACACCCCTCCCAGTCTGGACCAGTGTGGCCACACCCCCTCCCCTGGGGCCATTAGACCCATCCCAGTACAGACCAGTAAGGCACCGTGTGCCCACCATGGACCCCCACACGCCTGCCAGTTCGTCCCAGTCCACTCCCCGTCCATCCCAGTTCTCTCTGATCACCCTCCCAGTGCTCCCAGTCCATCCCAGTCCCGCAGGTGCTGGTGCTTGTGGCTTGATCAGCTGGTGCCTGTCCGCAACGTGGAGCGGGTCAAATGAGGCCTCAGGGGGAGGGGGGGGCGGATTTTGGGGGGTCCTGGGGGTCCCGAGTTGTCCTGGAGGGGTTTGGTGGGTGTGCGGGGAGTCTCAAGGGGCTGCTGTGGGTGTTTTTCGGGGATCTTCGGGAGGTTTGGGCGGCCCATTTGAGGCATCAAAGGAACCTGAGGAGGGTTTTGCGGGCTCCTGGAGGTCGGGGGGGCCCTGGGGGTGGTTTGGGGGGCACTGGGGGGTTCCAGCCCGTGACCCCCCCCCCCGTTTTTGACCCCCCCCCCCCCCCGAGCTGTTTTGGTCTCATCGACGCCCTCCTGAAGCCCAAGGGGGGGTGGGCGCTGGGCCCCCCCCGCTGCCCCCTCCCCCTGCCACCCCCGCGACGCCCTGCAGGTGGGGGACCCCCAAAAACCCCTCCCCAGACCCCAAATTCACCCCTGGGACCCCAAAAAACCCCCAAAACCTCTCCCCGGACCCCAAATTCACCCCTGAGGCCCCAAAAAACCCCCAAACCCCTCCCCATGAACCCCAAATCCACCCCTGGGACCCCCCAAAACCTCCCCAGGACCCCAGATCCACCCCGGGACCCCCAAATCCATCCCTTGGACCCCCAAAAACCCCCAAATCCATCCCTGGGACCCCCCAAAACCTCCCTTCAAACCCCAAATTCACCCCTCGGACCTCCAGAATCCTTCCACAGGACCCCTCAGGGGTCGTTCCCCACGAAAAAGTGCGGGAAACGTGAGGGGAGAAAAAGGGCGGGAAACGTGAGGGGAGAAAAAGGGCGGGATCAAGTGGAGGGGATCAATGGAATTTTGGGGGGGGTCAGCGACGCTGAGGAAGGATCAATGGAATATTGGGGGGGCATCAATGATATTGGGGGGGTCAGTGACACTCGGGTGGGGATCAATGATGCTGTGGGGGGGTCGATATCAGCTCGAGGGGCGGCCATGGGTTTTTGGGGGGCCGCAACGCAGGCATCCGTGCTGGGTTTGGAGCGGGGGGGGCCCCTTCAACCTCTGGGGGGGCCCTGGCTGTCCCCTGGCTGTACCTGGGGGTGCCCTGCCTGTCCCCTAGGTGTCCCTGGGGATGCCCTGGAGTCCCTGGGGGTGCCCTGGCTGTCCCTGGCTGTCCCCTAGGTGTCCCTGGGGTGCCCTGGCTTTCCCTGGGGTGCCCTGGCTGTCCCATAGGTGTCCCTGGGGGTGCCCTGGCTGTCCCTGGGGGTCCCTGGCTGTCCCCTAGGTGTCCCTAGGGGTGCCTTGTCTGTCCCTGGGGGGGCCCTGGGTGTACCCTGGTGTCCCTGGGAGGGCCCTGGCTGTCCCCTAAGTGTCCCTGGGGGTGCTCTGGTGTCCCTGGGGATGCCCTGGCTGTCCCCTAGCTGTCCCTGGGGTGCCCTGGCTGTCCCCTAGGTGTCCCTGGGGGTGCCCTGGCTGTCCCTGGTGTTCCCTAGCTGTCCCCTACGTGTCCCTGGGGGTGCCCTGGGTGTCCCTGAGGTGCTCTAGGGGTGCCCCAGCTGTCCCTGGGCGTGCCCAGGCTGTCTCCTAGGGGTCCATGGGGGTACCCTGGCTGTCCCTGGGGTGCCCTGGCTGTCCCCTAGGTGTCCCTGGGGTGCCGTGGCTGTCCCCTTGGTGTCCCTGGGGGTGACCTGCCTGTCCCCTAGGTGTCCCTGGAGGTGCCCTGGCTGTCCCATAGGTGTCCCTGGAGGTGCCCTGGCTGTCCCCTTGGTGTCCCTGGGGTGCCCTGGCTGTCCCCTAGGTGTCCCCGGGGATGCCCTGGCTATCCCTGGGGGGGCCCTGGCTGTCCCTGGGGTGCCCTAGCTGTCCCCTAGGTGTCCCTGGGGGTGCCCTGGGTGTCCCCTTGGTGTCCCTGGGGTACCCTGGCTGTCCCTTATGTGTCCCTGGGGGTGCCCAGGGTGTCCCTGGGGTGCCTTGCTGTCCCCTAGGTGTCCCTGGGAATGCCCTGCCTGTCCCCTAGGTGTCCCTGGGGGTGCCCTGTCTGTCCCCGAGGTGTCCCTGGGGGTGCCCTGGCTGTCCCCTAGGTGTCCCTGGGGGTTCCCTGGCTGTCCCCTAGTTGTCCCTGGGGGAGCCCTGGCTGTCCCAAGGGTGCCCTGCCTGTCCCCTAGGTGTCCCTGGGAGGCCCTGGCTGTCCCCTAGGTGTCCCTGGGGGTGCCCTGGGTGTCCCTCTGGGTGCCCTGGCTGTCCCCTAGGTGTCCCTGGGGTCCCCTGGGTGTCCCCGGGGGTGCCCTGGCTGTTCCTGTGGTGCCCTGGCTGTCTTCTAGGTGTCCCTGGGGGGCCCTGGCTGTCCCCTAGGTGTCCCTGGGGATGCCCTGGCTGTCCCTGGGGGTGCCCTGGCTGTCCCTGGGGGTCCCTGGCTGCCCCCTAGGTGTCCCTGGGGTGCCCTGGCTTTCCCTGGGGTGCCCTGGCTGTCCCCTAGGTGTCCTTGGGGTGCCTTGCTGTCCCCAAGGCGTCCCTGGGGTGCCCTGGCTGTCCCCTAGGTGTCCCTGGGGGTGCCCTGGCTGTCCCTGGGGGTCCCTGGCTGTCCCATAGGTGTCCCTAGGGGTGCCTTGTCTGTCCCTGGGGGGGCCCTGGGTGTACCCTGGTGTCCCTGGGAGGGCCCTGGCTGTCCCCTAAGTGTCCCTGGGGGTGCTCTGGTGTCCCTGGGGATGCCCTGGCTGTCCCCTAGCTGTCCCTGGGGGTGCCCTGGGTGTCCCTTGGGTGCCCTGGCCGTCCCCTAGGTGTTCCTGGGGGTGCCCTGGCTGTCCCTGGTGTGCCCTGGCTGTCCCCTAGGTGTCCCTGGGGGTGCCCTGGGTTTCCCGGGGTGCCCTGGCTGTCCCCTAGGTGTCCCTGGGGTGCCCTGGCTGTCCCCTATGTGTCCCTGGATGTGCCCTGGCTATCCGCTTGGTGTCCCTGGGGGTGCCCTGGCTGTCCCCTAGGTGTCCCTGGGGGTGCCCTGGGTTTCCCGGGGTGCCCAGGCTGTCCCCTAGCTGTCCCTGGGGGTGCCCTGGGTGTCCCTGGGGTGCCCTGGCTGTCCCCTAGGTGTCCCTGGGGGTGCCCAGGCTGTCCCCTAGGTGCCCCTGGGGGTACCCTGGCTGTCCCCTAAGTGTCCCTTGGGGTGCCCTGGCTGTCCCTGGTGTGCCCTAGCTGTCCCCTACATGTCCCTGGGGGTGCCCTGGGTGTCCCTGAGGTGCTCTAGGGGTGCCCCGGCTGTCCCTGGGGGTACCCTGGCTGTCCCCTAGGGGTCCCTGGGGGTACCCTGGCTGTCCCTGGGGTGCCCTGGCTGTCCCCTAGGTGTCCCTGGGGGTGACCTGCCTGTCCCCTAGGTGTCCCTGGAGGTGCCCTGGCTGTCCCCTTGGTGTCCCTGGGGGTGCCCTGGCTGTCCCATAGGTGTCCCTGGAGGTGCCCTGGCTGTCCCCTTGGTGTCCCTGGGGGTGCCCTGGGTGTCCCTGGGGTGCCCTGGCTGTCCCCTAGGTGTCCCCGGGGATGCCCTGGCTATCCCTGGGGGTCACTGGCTGTCCCTGGGGTGCCCTAGCTGTCCCCTAGGTGTCCCTGGGGGTGCCCTGGCTGTCCCCTTGGTGTCCCTGGGGTACCCTGGCTGTCCCTTATGTGTCCCTGGGGGTGCCCAGGGTGTCCCTGGGGTGCCTTGCTGTCCCCTAGGTGTCCCTGGGGGTGCCCTGCCTTTCCCCGAGGTGTCCCTGGGGGTGCCCTGGCTGTCCTTGGGGTGCTCTGGCTGTCCCCTAGGTGTCCCTGGAGTGCCCTGACTGTCCCCTAGGTGTCCCTGGGGGTTCCCTGGCTGTCCCCTAGTTGTCCCTGGGGGAGCCCTGGCTGACCCTAGGGTGCCCTGCCTGTCCCCTAGGTGTCCCTGGGGGTTCCCTGGCTGTCCCCTAGTTGTCCCTGGGGGAGCCCTGGCTGACCCTAGGGTGCCCTGCCTGTCCCCTAGTTGTCCCTGGGGGAGCCCTGGCTGTCCCAAGGGTGCCCTGCCTGTCCCCTAGGTGTCCCTGGGAGTGCCCTGGCTGTCCCCTAGGTGTCCCTGGGGGTGCCCTGGGTGTCCCTCTGGGTGCCCTGGCTGTCCCCTAGGTGTCCCTGGGGTCCCCTGGGTGTCCCCGGGGGGGCCCTGGCTGTTCCTGTGGTGCCCTGGCTGTCTTCTAGGTGTCCCTGGGGGGCCCTGGCTGTCCCCTAGGTGTCCCTGGGGTGCCCTGGCTGTCCCTGGGGTGCCCAGGCTTTCCTATAGGTGTCCCTGGGGGTGCCCTGGCTGTCCCCTAGGTGTCCCAGGGCTGCCCTGGCTGTCCCATAGGTGTCCCTGGGGGTGCCCTGGCTGTTCCTTAGGCGCCCCTGGGGGTGCCCTGGCTGTCCCTTAGGTGTCCCTGGGGGTTCCCTGGCTATCTGTGGGGTGCCGTGGCTGCCTCTGGGGTGCCCTTGATGTCCCCTAGGTGTCCGTGGGGTGCCCTGAGTGTCCCTGTGGGTGCCCTGGCTGTCCCCTAGGTGTCCCTGGGGTTCCCTGGCTGTCCCTGGGGTGCCCAGACTTTCCTATAGGTGTCCCTGGGGGTCCCTGGCTGTCCCATAGGTGTCCCTAGGGGTGCCTTGTCTGTCCCTGGGGGGGCCCTGGGTGTACCCTGGTGTCCCTGGGAGGGCCCTGGCTGTCCCCTAAGTGTCCCTGGGGGTGCTCTGGTGTCCCTGGGGATGCCCTGGCTGTCCCCTAGCTGTCCCTGGGGGTGCCCTGGGTGTCCCTGGGGTGCCCTGGCTGTCCCCTTGGTGTCCCTGGGGGTGCCCTGGCTGTCCCTGGTGTGCCCTAGCTGTCCCCTTCGTGTCCCTGGGGGTGCCCTGGGTGTCCCTGAGGTGCTCTAGGGGTGCCCCGGCTGTCCCTGGGGGTGCCCAGGCTGTCCCCTAGGGGTCCCTGGGGGTACCCTGGCTGTCCCTGGGGTGCCCTGGCTGTCCCCTAGGTGTCCCTGGGGTGCCGTGGCTGTCCCCTTGGTGTCCCTGGGGGTGACCTGCCTGTCCCCTAGGTGTCCCTGGAGGTGCCCTGGCTGTCCCCTTGGTGTCCCTGGGGGTGCCCTGGCTGTCCCATAGGTGTCCCTGGAGGTGCCCTGGCTGTCCCCTTGGTGTCCCTGGGGGTGCCCTGGGTGTCCCTGGGGTGCCCTGGCTGTCCCCTAGGTGTCCCCGGGGATGCCCTGGCTATCCCTGGGGGGGCCCTGGCTGTCCCTGGGGTGCCCTAGCTGTCCCCTAGGTGTCCCTGGGGGTGCCCTGGCTGTCCCCTTGGTGTCCCTGGGGTACCCTGGCTGTCCCTGATGTGTCCCTGGGGGTTCCCTGGATATCTGTGGGGTGCCGTGGCTGCCTCTGGGGTGCCCTTGATGTCCCCTAGGTGTCCCTGGGATGCCCTGAGTGTCCCTGGGGTGCCCTGGCTGTCCCCTAGGTGTCCCTGGGGGTGCCCTGGGTGTCCCTGGGGTGCCCTGGCTGTCCCCTAGGTGTCCCTGGGGTCCCCTGGGTGTCCCCGGGTGTGCTCTGGCTGTTCCTGTGGTGCCCTGGCTGTCTTCTAGGTGTCCCTGGGGGGCCCTGGCTGTCCCCTCGGTGTCCCTGGGGGTGCCCTGGGTGTCCCCTAGGTGTCCCTGGGGGTGCCCTGGGTGTCCCTGGGGTGCCCTGGGGGTGCCCTGGCTGTCCCGTAGGTGTCCCAGCGCTGCCCTGGCTGTCCCATAGGTGTCCCTGGGGGTGCCCTGGCTGTTCCTTAGGTGTCCCTGGGGGTGCCCTGGCTGTCCCTTAGGTGTCCCTGGGGGTTCCCTGGCTATCTGTGGGGTGCCGTGGCTGCCTCTGAGGTGCCCTTCATGTCCCCTAGGTGTCCCTGGGGTGCCCTGAGTGTCCCTGTGGGTGCCCTGGCTGTCCCCTAGGTGTCCCTGGGGTGCCCTGGCTGTCCTTTAGGTGTCCCTGGGTGTGCCCTGGCTGTCCCCTAGGTGTCCCCGGGGGTGCCCTGCCTGTCCCCTAGGTGTCCCTGCCTCGCTCGTATCCTCGACTCCGCCTCCGGCGCCATGGTGACACCCCTCCCAGTCTGGACCAGTGTGGCCACACCCCCTCCCCTGGGGCCATTGGACCCATCCCAGTACAGACCAGTAAGGCACCGTGTGCCCACCATGGACCCCCACACGCCTGCCAGTTCGTCCCAGTCCACTCCCCGTCCATCCCAGTTCTCTCTGATCACCCTCCCAGTGCTCCCAGTCCATCCCAGTCCCGCAGGTGCTGGTGCTTGTGGCTTGATCAGCTGGTGCCTGTCCGCAACGTGGAGCGGGTCAAATGAGGCCTCAGGGGGAGGGGGGGGCGGATTTTGGGGGGTCCTGGGGGTCCCGAGTTGTCCTGGAGGGGTTTGGGGGGTGTACGGGGAGTCTCAAGGGGCTGCTGTGGGTGTTTTTCGGGGATCTTCGGGAGGTTTGGGCGGCCCATTTGAGGCATCAAAGGAACCTGAGGAGGGTTTTGCGGGCTCCTGGAGGTCGGGGGGGCCCTGGGGGTGGTTTGGGGGGCACTGGGGGGTTCCAGCCCGTGACCCCCCCCCGTTTTTGACCCCCCCCCCCCCGAGCTGTTTTGGTCTCATCGACGCCCTCCTGAAGCCCAAGGGGGGGTGGGCGCTGGGCCCCCCCCGCTGCCCCCTCCCCTGCCACCCCCGCGATGCCCTGCAGGTGAGGGACCCCCAAAAACCCCTCCCCAGACCCCAAATTCACCCCTGGGACCCCAAAAAACCCCCAAAACCTCTCCCCGGACCCCAAATTCACCCCTGAGGCCCCAAAAAACCCCCAAACCCCTCCCCATGAACCCCAAATCCACCCCTGGGACCCCCCAAAACCTCCCCAGGACCCCAGATCCACCCCAGGACCCCCAAATCCATCCCTTGGACCCCCAAAAACCCCCAAATCCATCCCTGGGACCCCCCAAAACCTCCCTTCAAACCCCAAATTCACCCCTCGGACCTCCAGAATCCTTCCACAGGACCCCTCAGGGGTCGTTCCCCACGAAAAAGTGCGGGAAACGTGAGGGGAGAAAAAGGGCGGGAAACGTGAGGGGAGAAAAAGGGCGGGATCAAGTGGAGGGGATCAATGGAATTTTGGGGGGGGTCAGCGACGCTGAGGAAGGATCAATGGAATATTGGGGGGGCATCAATGACATTGGGGGGGTCAGTGACACTCGGGTGGGGATCAATGATGCTGTGGGGGGGTCGATATCAGCTCGAGGGGCGGCCATGGGTTTTTGGGGGGCCGCAACGCAGGCATCCGTGCTGGGTTTGGAGCGGGGGGGCCCCTTCAACCTCTGGGGGGGCCCTGGCTGTCCCCTGGCTGTACCTGGGGGTGCCCTGCCTGTCCCCTAGGTGTCCCTGGGGATGCCCTGGAGTCCCTGGGGGTGCCCTGGCTGTCCCTGGGGGTCCCTGGCTGTCCCCTAGGTGTCCCTGGGGTGCCCTGGCTTTCCCTGGGGTGCCCTGGCTGTCCCCTAGGTGTCCTTGGGGTGCCTTGCTGTCCCCAAGGCGTCCCTGGGGTGCCCTGGCTGTCCCCTAGGTGTCCCTGGGGGTGCCCTGGCTGTCCCTGGGGGTCCCTGGCTGTCCCATAGGTGTCCCTAGGGGTGCCTTGTCTGTCCCTGGGGGGGCCCTGGGTGTACCCTGGTGTCCCTGGGAGGGCCCTGGCTGTCCCCTAAGTGTCCCTGGGGGTGCTCTGGTGTCCCTGGGGATGCCCTGGCTGTCCCCTAGCTGTCCCTGGGGGTGCCCTGGGTGTCCCTTGGGTGCCCTGGCCGTCCCCTAGGTGTCCCTGGGGGTGCCCTGGCTGTCCCTGGTGTGCCCTGGCTGTCCCCTACGTGTCCCTGGGGGTGCCCTGGGTTTCCCGGGGTGCCCTGGCTGTCCCCTAGGTGTCCCTGGGGTGCCCTGGCTGTCCCCTATGTGTCCCTGGATGTGCCCTGGCTATCCGCTTGGTGTCCCTGGGGGTGCCCTGGCTTTCCCCTAGGTGTCTCTAGGGTGCCCAGGCTGTCCCCTAGCTGTCCCTGGGGGTGCCCTGGGTGTCCCTGGGGTGCCCTGGCTGTCCCCTAGGTGTCCCTGGGGGTGCCCTGGCTGTCCCCTACGTGTCCCTGGGGGTGCCCTGGGTGTCCCTGGGGTGCCCTAGGGGTGCCCCGGCTGTCCCTGGGGGTGCCCAGGCTGTCCCCTAGGTGCCCCTGGGGGTACCCTGGCTGTCCCCTATGTGTCCCTGGGGTGCACTGGCTGTCCCTGGGGTGCCCTGGCTGTCCCCTACGTGTCCCTGGGGTGCCGTGGCTGTCCCCTAGGTGTCCCTGGGGGTACCCTGGCTGTCCCCTATGTGTCGCTGGGGTGCTCTGGCTGTCCCTGGGGTGCCCTGGCTGTCCCCTATGTGTCCCTGGTGGTGCCCTGGCTGTCCCCTAGGTGTCCCTGGAGGTGCCCTGGGTGTCCCCTTGGTGTCCCTGGGGGTGCCCTGGCATTCCCTGGGGTGCCCTGGCTGTCCCCTAGGTGTCCCTGGGGGTGCCCTGGCTGTCCCTGGGGTGCCCTGGCTGTCCCCTAGGTGTCCCTGGGGGTGCCCTGACATTCCCTGGGGTGCCCTGGCTGTGCCCTAGGTGTCCGTGGATGTGCCCTGGCTATCCCCTTGGTGTCCCTGGGGGTGCCCTGGCTTTCCCCTAGGTGTCCCTAGGGTGCCCAGGCTGTCCCCTAGCTGTCCCTGGGGGTGCCCTGGGGTGCCCTGGCTGTCCCCTAGGTGTCCCTGGGGGTGCCCTGGCTGTCCCCTAGGTGTCCCTGGGGGCGCCCTGGCTGTCCTTGGGGTGCTCTGGCTGTCCCCTTGGTGTCCCTGGGGGGTGCCATGGCTGTCCCCGAGGTGTCCCTGGGTGTGCCCTGGCTGTCCCCTAGGTGTCCCTGCCTCGCTCGTATCCTCGACTCCGCCTCCGGCGCCATGGTGACACCCCTCCCAGTCTGGACCGGTGTGGCCACACCCCCTCCCCTGGGGCCATTGGACCCATCCCAGTATAGACCAGTAAGGCACCGTGTGCCCACCATCGACCCCCACACGCCTGCCAGTTCATCCTAGTCCACTCCCCGTCCATCCCAGTTCTCTCTGATCACCCTCCCAGTGCTCCCAGTCCATCCCAGTCCCGCAGGTGCTGGTGCTTGTGGCTTGATCAGCTGGTGCCTGTCCGCAACGTGGAGCGGGTCAAACGAGGCCTCAGGGGGAGGGGGGGGCGGATTTTGGGGGGTCCTGGGGGTCCCGAGTTGTCCTGGAGGGGTTTGGGGGGTTTTGGGGGGTCTGGGGGGAGTCCTGGGGGCTGCTTTGGGTGTTTTTGGGGAATCTTCGGGAGGTTTGGGCAGCCCATTTGAGGCATCAAAGGAACCTGAGGAGGGTTTTGCGGGCTCCTGGAGGTCGGGGGGGCCCTGGGGGTGGTTTGGGGGGCACTGGGGGGTTCCAGCCCGTGACCCCCCCCGTTTTTGACCCCCCCCCCGAGCTGTTTCGGTCTCATCGACGCCCTCCTGAAGCCCAAGGGGGGGTGGGCGCTGGGCCCCCCCTGCTGCCCCCTCCCCTGCCACCCCCGCGACGCCCTGCAGGTGAGGGACCCCCAAAAACCCCTCCCCAGACCCCAAATTCACCCCTGGGACCCCGAAAAACCCCCCAAACCTCTCCCCGGACCCCAAATTCACCCCTGAGGCCCCAAAAAACCCCCAAACCCCTCCCCATGAACCCCAAATCCACCCCTGGGACCCCCCAAAACCTCCCCAGGACCCCAGATCCACCCCGGGACCCCCAAATCCATCCCTTGGACCCCCAAAAACCCCCAAATCCATCCCTGGGACCCCCCAAAACCTCCCTCCAAACCCCAAATTCACCCCTCGGACCTCCAGAATCCTTCCACAGGACCCCTCAGGGGTCGTTCCCCACGAAAAAGTGCGGGAAACGTGAGGGGAGAAAAAGGGCGGGAAACGTGAGGGGAGAAAAAGGGCGGGAAACGTGAGGGGAGAAAAAGGGCGGGATCAAGTGGGGAGATCAGTGGAATATTGGGGGGGGTCAGTGACGCTGAGGGAAGATCAATGGAATATTGGGGGGGCATCAATGACATTGGGGGGGTCAGTGACACTCGGGTGGGGATCAATGATGCTGTGGGGGGGTCGATATCAGAGGTTATCAGAGGAAATCGCCGCCGCCGTCCTCCCGTGCCCAGAGCCCCGGCAGGACCCCAGCGCAGCTCCGGCTGCAGGCGGAGCAGGAGCGGCTCCTGCCGCCCGCAGCGATCCCGGTCCCGATCCCGACCGCAACGCCAGCTTGGGCCTCAGGCCCCGAGACCCACAACCCGCCCGCCGGGGGGGGCCGCACCTCTCGGGAGCCGCAGCCGACATTGACAGGACCCGAACCAGAACGCCCGCTCCCATTCCCGGCCCCGCCTGGCTCCGCGCAGGGCCGCGAGCAACCTCGGCTCGGCTCGGCTCGGCTCAGCTGCGAGGGGCGGGGCGGGGTCGCGGGCGATGGTCCCGCCCCCAAGCCGGGGCGTGCTCGGGGCGGAGCCGGGGCGGGCTCGGGGCGGAGCCGGGGCGGGCTCGGGGCGGATCCGGGGCGGGCTCGGGGCGGATCCGGAGCGGATCCGGGGCGGGCTCGGGGCGGAGCCGAGGCGGGCTCGGGGCGGAGCCGGGGCGGGCTCTGGGCGGAGCCGGGGCGGGCTCGGGGCGGAGCCGGGGCGGGCTCGGGGTGGGCTCGGGGCGGAGCAGGGGCAGAGCCGGGGCGGGCTCGGGGCGGGGCCGGGGCGGAGCCGGGGCTCTGTGAGGCGGGGCCCGGAGGCAGCCGGGGCCGGGCAGTACCGGGGGCGCGGCTTCAGGGGCGCGGGGCGGGTCCCAAGTGCACGGCGCCGGGACCCCACCGGGGCGTTCCTCACCGAGCCCATAGAGCAGCAGCTACTTCCGCCACCCTTTTGAATCCCCGCGATTGGCGGGCTCGCTGAGGCATCGGCAGTGCTGATTGGACAGCGGGCCCCGGGAACCGCCCCCGCCCCCCGGCCCGCGCTGAGGGCCCGGGGCCTCCGCCCTCAGACCGGCTCCGGCTCCAACCCGGCCCGGGCTCTGCTCCGGTCCCCCCGGCCCGCCCTGAGGGCCCGGGGGCTCTGCGCCGAGACCGGCCTTGCCCCTCCCCGCCTCGCCCTGTAGTAGATTTCTGTTTGGTTTGTGGGAAGAAACAGGTGTGAGAAGTGAGATTTGTGCTGGAGAGGTGCTGCTGGGAAGAAAGGATGGAGTAAATCTGCTCCAAGGATGTGCGATGAAGAATTCAGGGTCAGAGGTGGGCAGTATTTATAAACTGTCTCCATATTTCCCTGTATCTCTGGGTGTTTGGATTGAGCCTGGGATTGTCAGCTATGTTATAAACAAGCCAACCCGGCTACTGAACTCCCAATGAACGTTTGGAAACCCTTGCACAGAAAGACAAGGTAGTAATGATTCCAAAGGAGAAAATGTAAATGAAGGGTAACGATTGCTGGGAAATTTCCTTAGGAATTGTGAACCTCACACAAACGGAATTTAGGAGGTGGAATCCCAGTTTCAGCCTTGGGCACGTGCAGGAGAAGAGGGATCCTTATTCACAGCAAGGAAAGCCCGGTGCCCCAGCGTGTCAGTGCACACAGTGCAATGTCCAGGAAATGAGCAGCAGGGACTGGCAGCAGCTGCAGGTGAGAGCTGTCACAGGCTGATTGAGGGGACAGAGCAGCCCCAGGTGAGAGCTGTCACAGGCTGATTGAGGGGACAGAGCAGCCCCAGGTGAGAGCTGTCACACTGATGAGGGGACAGGTGTAAGCTGTAAAGGATAACGAGGGGGCGGGTCCTGCCAGCACTGCTTTAAGAGGGGAGCCCGAGCTCAGTTTGGCACGGAGCTGCGGGAGGAGAGGGGTTTATGCTGGGCTCCCAGGTGAGGCTCATGGAAGGATGGTGAGTTCATCTCACAGGGGCTGGGGGAGGCCTTGGGCGTGGAACATTACTTCAGGAGGTGCTGAGGGACAGACCTTTGTGCCGAGCAGCAGCAGCACAAAAGGTTGAAATAAGTTTTGGTTTGGCATGTAGTGATGGGATTGGCGTCTATGGTGTGCTAGTGTTATCTAAAGGTTTAAACTTTAATGTTTATTTTTAAAGCTTTAAGTTAATGAATTAATATAGGTTGCAAGACATGGGCTTTTTCCTTTTTATTTGGCTAGCGGGAGGTCTTTAACTTTGGGGGCGCTCTGGGTATATGTTCTGGAGTATTATTGAGGGGATTGGACGTGGGGTTGTTTTTATTATATTCAGTAGTTTGACTGGGGGTGATAAGAGTTGGCTTTTTTTGCTGGAATTTTTTTTGGGGTTGTCTGTTTGAAAATTTATGTATTTATGCAGTTAAGTGTAGTGGTGTTTCCGGTGTAACTCTTCAGCTTATGTTATTGTTTGTGTGTTTGAGGTGGTCCACTTGTCTTACGCCCTGACCGATTGGCCAACAGATCTGCTGAGGTCATACATCGATGTTTGTTTTATTTCTTGTAGCCGAATAAGAGACAGCAGCCCGGTGACAGCAGGAAATTCCCAGAGGGCGAGGCGGCCTTCTGTGGCACCCGACATGGATTCTCATCCCCAGACGTCCAAGAGATAAGTGGAGGGTTCAGAGCCACAGAGGGGATGAAAGTGGAGTGCTGGGTCAGGACTTGTCAGGAGGGGTTTTTGAGTCAGGTTTGGAGATAGGGATGTCCAAGATGTGCCAATTGAGAGTACAGGTGTACCAGCCCGACCCAAACCCGAAGGAGTAGCCCTAAAGACATGCCCGTTTCCCTGAGTGCGGGTACAGGCAGGAGCCCTTATGCAGGACAATGCCAGAAGGCCTGGCTGCGAGGTGTAGGGCTCTAAAGAAGTTGGGTTTAGAAGGGGGGAGGTGTAGCCACACACACAGAGGCTGAGGTAAAGGACTCAAGGACTAGAGGACACACGGTGAAAACCAGGGGAACAGGCTAGGATACAAGTCAGAGTACAGGTGTAGCGGCCCTCACAGCACTGCTACCAGCACACTTCCCCTGAGAGCAGGTGCAGGCAGCAGCCCTAGTGCAGGAACACACCAGAAGCTCTGACCTGTGCAGACACTGTCAGGCTAGGGCCAGGCAGGAAGCGATAGTGGGGAGCAGGATCCAGCAGGGCTGGGGATAACGGGGGTTTCCCGCCCCACCCACCCTGGGATTCCCTGTCTCTCCGCAGCCGGTGGAAGTGCTCCTGATTTCCCTCTCGAGGCGGCGGTTGGTAAGGCTTCGTGCCTTTTGCCACCGCAAAGAGTTCGGCTCTGTCAGCCTCTGCCCTGTCTCAGGGCCACGTTTCTTAGGGTAGGCAGGGAACAACTGTGGATGTACCTGTCCTGCGTGCGGGACAGCTCTTGGGACCCTAACGGTGCAGAGCGTCCCCGGCTGCAAGGTCTAGGGCTCTGAAGAAGCAGGGTTCAGAAGGGGGGAGGTTACAGTGATGCACACAGAGGCTGAGGTAAAGGACTGAAGGACTAGAGAACACACAGTGAAAATCAGGGGTACAGCCTAGGATACAAGTCAGAGTACAGGTATCCCGGTCCTCACAGTGCTGCTTCCAACACTGTTTCCCTGAGAGCAGGTGCAGGCAGCAATCCTAATGGCAAGGCAATGCCAGAAGTCCTGAGAGGTGCAGGCAGTAACCCTAAGCTAGGGCCAGGCAGGAAGTGACAGTGGTGGGGCCGAGTCCACAGGGTTGAGGTTCACCGGGGATGTCCACCCTGCGTTCCTGTCCTGCTCTAACTGGGGATGCTCACAGCCCTAATGGAGGCCACGGTGGGTGGGCTCAGTGCCAGTAATGCCTCTAAGGCTTTGGCGCTGCGAGCGTCAGCCTCCGAGCTCAGCTGAAGCACACACGGGGCCCGAGGACCCGGTCCTGCTTAAGAGACGGTGAGTAGCAGAGCTGCTGGTTTTTGCCTGATGTGCAGCTAAGATTATGCTTTGATGTTTGGTTTTCTTTATTGTAGCTGACTAGGAGACAGCAGGCAAGTGACAGGAGGAATTTCCCAGAGGGAGAGGCGGCCTTCTTTGGGACCCAGCGTGGATTCACCTCCCCAGACATCTGAGAGATAAGTGGAGGGCTCGGAACTAGGGAGAGGATGAAAGCGGGGTGCCAGAGCAGGGGTCAGCGGGAGGGATTTTTTGAGTCGGGTTTGGAGATGGGGATGTCCCAGATGTGACCCCTTAGGCTACAATAAGGGAAAGTCTCATTCTGGATCACAGTGCTGAGGTGTGCAGGGCAGAGCAGTCCCAGGGTGTGTTGTGTCTGTTGTGCACTTTGTGTCTTTTGGGTGTCTTGTCTTTTCCTTTAGTCTTTTCAGGCGCCTGTCAAAACCTCTGGCATCAGTCTTAGCATTTCTGATCTCTGTGCTCCTCAGCCAGGTGCCTTTGTCTCAGCTGCTCGGACACTCATCAGAATCCATCTCTCTTCACAAGCATCCAGTCCGATGCCTTTTCAGGTCTTGTTCTGAGCTGTACTGACAGCCGTGCACCGCCCTGATCCATTCCGGCGGGTTAGGTCTTGTGAGAATGCAAAGACAGGTCGAGGATTCTGACCGTAGGGTTCTCGGGCATCCATCTCTGCATTTCTTGGGATAAGTCATCCCGATGGCATCTTGTTCCTGCAGGGTTCTCTGAGCCTGGCCAGCTCACCTTCCTTCTCACCTCGGTCATCTCATTCCGAGTTCTCTGGACCCTCAGGGTCATTCTTCTTGCCCAGAGTTTTCTGTCCCTGTTGCATCCCCTCGTTTGTCCTGTGCTGTGTCACGGGTGTTGGTGTGTGTTTGGCCGGGAGCTGCTCTGCCTTGATGCTCAGTCTGGGTGTAGGGGTACGAGGGTAATAGTGCCGGGGGCTTGAAATTTGTGATGTGGGGTGTAGTTAGACTGTAGAGGGTATTCCTAGATTGCCACAAGATGTGTGGAGCTGTCAAGGTATCCTGCAGCACTCTGACTTTTGTCCGAACTTTCTTTCAGATGCAGAGGGATGAAATCTGTGGCAGAGCCCCCCAGTCTGGGTGAGGGGCTCCCCTGAGAAGGTCAGTCACTGTTTTGATTTGCAGGGGAGGTGTAAATGATGGCTGTGTTACATCTCTGTTCTTTGTCTTTATTTTTAGGTGGTAAAGCCGGATCTCAGCAGTCAAGCTGACGTGGGCGAGGTGAGCAGCGATGGGTGGACAGAAGCAGTTGCTATTGTTCAAGCCTCACTCGCTGGTGCAACTCTAAGCCTCCGTTATTGTGTGTTTTAGGGAGTCCACTCGCAGGAGGCCGAGCTCCCCTCTCACCAACCGGACGACAGACCCGGGTCACCTCACCCGTGAGCCCTCCGGGAGCATTCCAGGAGTCTGTGATGGAGCCTTGATCTTCTCCTTGTGAAGGCCCCATCCAGGTAGGCTTGGATAACGGGCGAGGAGTTGAGGTGAGTCAGGGAGGAGAAGGAGGGATGGTCCCCTCAAGTTCCAGCGCTGCCACGTCACCTTGTCTGCTCTTTACCCAGGCAGACCCTGCGACGCCGGCGTTGGCCTCTGAGCGCAGCTGAAGCACGGGGCCGAGGACACAGGCAAGCTTAGGAGACAGTGAGTAGCAGAATTGTCGGGTTTTGGGTGATGGGCTGCCAAGATTATGCTTTGATGTTTGGTTTTCTTTATTGTAGCTGTGTAGGAGACAACAGCCCAGCAACAGCAGGAATTTCCCTGAGGGAGAGGCGGCCTTCTTTGCCACCCAGCGTGGATTCACCTCCCTAGACGTCCGAGAGATAAGTGGAGGCCTCGGAGCCAGGGAGGGCTTGAAAGCGGGGTGTGGGATCAGGGGCCACCGGGAGGGATTTTTTGAGTCATTTTTGGTGACAGGGATGTCCAAGAAGTGACCGCTTAGGCTACAGAAAGTCTCATTCTGGATCAGAGTGCCGAGGTGTGCCGGGCAGAGCAGTCCTGGTGTGTGTTGTGTCACTTGTCTGTTGTGCACTCTGTCTGTTTGGTGTCTTGTCTTTTCCTTTTGTCCTTTGAGGGGCCTATCAAAACCCCTGGCATCAGTCTTAGCATTTCTGATCTCTGTGCTCCTCAGCCAGGTGCCTTTGTCTCAGCTGCTCGGACACTCATCAGAATCCATCTCTCTTCACAAGCATCCAGTCCGATGCCTTTTCAGGTCTTGTTCTGAGCTGTACTGACAGCCGTGCACCGCCCTGATCCATTCCGGCGGGTTAGGTCTTGTGAGAATGCAAAGGCAGGTAGAGGATTCTGACTGTAGGATTCTCGGGCATCCATCTCTGCATTTCTTGGGATAAGTCATCCCGATGGCATCTTGTTCCTGCAGGGTTCTCTGAGCCTGGCCAGCACACCTTCAGTCTCACCTCGGTCATCTCATTCCGAGTTCTCTGGACCCTCAGGGTCATTCTTCTTGCCCAGAGTTTTCTGTCCCTGTTGTGTCCCCTCGTTTGTCCTGTGCTGTGTCACGGGTGTTGGTGTGTGTTTGGCCGGGAGCTGCTCTGCCTTGATGCTCAGTCTGGGTGTAGGGGTAATAGGATAATAGTGCTGGGGGCTTGAAATTTGTGATGTGGAGTGTAGCAGGGCTGTCGAGGGTATTCCTAGATTGCCACAAGATATGTGGAGCTGTCAAGGTATCCTGCCGCACTCTGACTGTTGTTCTGACTTTCTTTCAGATGCAGGTGGATGAAATCTGTGGCAGAGCCCCCCATCCTGGGTGAGGGGGCTCCCCTGAGAAGGTCGGTCACTGTTTTGATTTGCAGGGGAGGTGTAAATGGTGGCCGTGTTACAGCTCTGTTCTTTGTCTTTATTTTTAGACCAGACCCTGCGACGCCGGCGTTGGCCTCTGAGCGCAGCTGAAGCACAGGGCCGAGGACACAGGCAAGCTTAGGAGACTGTGAGTAGCAGAATTGCTGGTTTCTGGCTGATGTGCTGCTAAGAGCACAGGGTCACGTTTAGTTCTCTTTATTGTAGCTGACGAGGAGACACCAGCCTGGTCACAGCAGGAATTTCCCCGAGGGAGAGGCAGCCTTCTTTGGGACCCGGCGTGGATGCACCTCCCCAGACATCTGAGAGATAAGTGGAGAGCTCAGAGCCGTAGAGGGCATGAAAGAAGAGTGTGGGGTCACTAGCAAGGTTTTTTGAGTCAGGTTTGAAGACAGGGATGTCTAAGCTGTGACCCCTTAGGTTTCATCCAGGGAGAGTCTCATTCTGGATCACAGTGCCGAGGTGTGCAGGGCAGAGCAGTCCTGGTGTGTGTTGTGTCTGTTGTGCACTCTGTGTCTTGGGTGTCTTGTGTGTGCTGTCTTTTCCCTTAGCCCTTCAGGGGCCTGTCAAAACCTCTGGCATCAGTCTTAGCATTTCTGATCTCTGTGCTCCTCAGCCAGGTGCCTTTGTCTCAGCTGCTCGGACACTCATCAGAATCCATCTCTCTTCACAAGCATCCAGTCCGATGCCTTTTCAGGTCTTGTTCTGAGCTGTACTGACAGCCGTGCACCGCCCTGATCCATTCGGCGGGTTAGGTCTTGTGAGAATGCAAAGACAGGTCGAGGATTCTGACCGTAGGGTTCTCGGGCATCCATCTCTGCATTTCTTGGGATAAGTCATCCCGATGGCATCTTGTTCCTGCAGGGTTCTCTGAGCCTGGCCAGCTCACCTTCCTTCTCACCTCGGTCATCTCATTCCGAGTTCTCTGGAGCCTCAGGGTCATTCTTCTTGCCAGAGTTTTCTGTCCCTGTTGTGTCCCCTCGTTTGTCCTGTGCTGTGTCACGGGTGTTGGTGTGTGTTTGGCCGGGAGCTGCTCTGCCTTGATGCTCAGTGTGGGTGTGGGGGTAATAGGATAATAGTGCTGGGGGCTTGAAATTTGTGATGTGGGGTGTAGTTAGACTGTAGAGGGTATTCCTAGATTGCCACAAGATGTGTGGAGCTGTCAAGGTATCCTGCAGCACTCTGACTTTTGTCCCAACTTTCTTTCAGATGCAGAGGGATGAAATCCGTGGCAGAGCCCCCCATCCTGGGTGAGGGGCTCCCCTGAGAAGATCGATCGCTATTCAAGGTGAGAGTCACATATTTCACATTTTTTGGCACTCCAGTGCAGGCCACCTGCATTTACAGCTTGAAACAGGTGAGTCCCTTGGTAACCCCCCTGGGCAGCAGCTGGAGCCTGCTCCGGGCTGGGCTGAGGGAGCAAACACTTGTGGCTGACACAGCTCCACACTGGGGGTACTTGGGAAAACACCTGCCTTGTCCTGGATTGTTTTTTTTTTTGAGCTTTTGACAAGGTTTTAGTCATCACCTTGGTAAAAATAAATGGTAAGGACTGAAGACATGAGAGGCTGGCAGGTTATATGCACGAAAGACAACTTTTTTTTTCTTAAATATTTGTGCAACCTATATCTTAATTTTGAGACTCTTTTTTGGTCAACTTTATTGTAAAACCCCCTTATTTTCAAGTTAGCTGCTTCAATAATGAATTTGTTTTACAAATACCTGCTAATGTCCGAAGGTTAAAGCACTAACACCAACATCCCACCTCTTTTATTTTTGCAGCAAAATTTTATCTTTACTAAACTTGAAACTTGATGTTTTTGCAGGTAGTAAGTTAAAGAAGGTGTTTATCTGCCCATCACTGATAGTCAGGGTCATGAAGAAATTGCTCTAGTGTTCTAAAATAAATGCAGATTTTTAGGCCTCTCCCATTCTCTCTGACTAGCAGCATGTGAATTGATTTTTGATCTCCTTTCTGTTGGTGTCTGTGGGTTTTAAGCTGCATGGAGAAGGTGTCTGTGGACATGGCACCCAGGGAATGGTGCTGGGAAGGGCAGGATGGAAAGGAGCTGCTCAGGAATCCAGAGCAGCAGTGGAGTGGGAGCTGGTGCTGCTGCCTCAGTCACACCCTCCTGGACAGTCTGTGCAGTGATAATATTCCTACTTTCCTTCCTGAACCTGGGGTTGGAGGAGAACATGAGTCTTGGCATTGTTGGAAAGGGGAACTCCAGGGAAAAACTGCTGTTTGTGTCCTCAGAGAGCAGTGGGAAGAGCCTGGGAGAAATCCTGGCTGGCTGAGGGATCCTTGTGTCCCCTCAGGAATAAATCCCTGCGTCTCCTCAGACCTGCTGGTTTGCAGTAGAGTTTGGGCACCTTTCGCTGCAGCTGTGGTTCTTAATAACTGGAAGTCCATGGATTGCTGGGCGATTCCCATAAGTTCTCCTATTTTGTAGGAGCTGCACGGTGAGGTCAGCATTCTGAGGGAGGCCCTGGCACAGCTGCCAAGGGCAAGGAACGTGGAGCATCCCGGGGCTTCTCCCACCCGAGTTTCTCCCGGAGCGTGCTGCGTGTCGTGCCGGATGTTTAACCCGGGTTTGGGGTGTTCTCCTGCAGTCCCAGCTCTGACTGCTGCCCCCGAGCCCCGGCCTTGCTCGGTCCCAGCACTGAACCTGGCAGGTGGGTGTGCTTTTCCAGCCCTTGAATCCCACGGGCAGTCCCAGATTCCCGGAGCTCCCCGAGGCACAGCCTGGCCTCCCTCCCTGGGAGCTGCATTTCAGTCTGCCTGGACCAAGGCCATCCTGTTTGAGACTTTATTCCTGTTGCTTTTCCTCTTCCAGGTTGTGGGCAAAAAGGAGAGAGCCAGTAGGAAGTGAAGCCACTGGAAGGCCTTATCCCAGTCCAAGGTTGGATAGGAGTAACTGGACCTGTTGAATTCCCACTTCCCTTTAAATTAGAGCAGAGGAAGCAGATTTTAAATCATCATTCCATGAACTTTCACCAACTTCATGACTCTTGCAAAAGTTTTCAATGTTAGAAATTCCTGAGCTTGTTTTCCAGGCAAGCTTGGATTTAGATGTTATTCCTTCCTTTTATTTGAAGGAATAACTCTGATTTTCTCTCTGATTTTAGTAAGGGAATATTTATTTATTCCAATTTTCCATCCTAATTGGAATTTTTGCACCTTGTAGAGCACATTTCCAAGGAAATTTACCCAATTAATGTTGGTAAATCAGGAATTGTCCAGCACCATCTCCACAAAATTCTGTGAATTCCCAAGAAAACGTTGAAGTATTTATTTGCCATGATTCATCTCTTTGTAAAGTTCAATTTACTGCATTTTTAATTACATAAATGCCATTAAAACCTGAATCCAGGCCTAGCTGCTGTTCCTTGGACACAGGGGGCTGGTTCTTTCCTACCTTGGCACATTTGGGTGTTTGTCCAAAATGAGCTTCCCACTAAAATAGAATTTGTTTCCAAGCAAAAGTGGGAATTGTCTAGAAAACCTTCTGTTCTGGGGGGCACTGGGTTTGTTTCCCTTATTGCTGCATAATTGAGGAAAGCCATGGTGCTTTTTTAGGCAGTGGCAGGAGGTGAAAGCTGCATTTATTTAATTTTGTATTTTATTTCTTGTTATTTTTGTATTTTTATGCTCTTTTGTTGTGGTTTCTCATGTTGCGTTTTGTGGTTTTTCAAAGACTTTTTCTTCCGTTTTTTAATTTTTATATTTTTTTCTTTAGCTATTTATTTACTTGTTAAAACTACTTTTAGTTTTTTATTTTAATTTTTTGTTTAAATTTTTTTTCCACTTTTTTGTTACTTTGAAATTTTTTTCTTTTGGTATTTTAATTTTATTTATTATTTTCTATAGTTTTGGTTTATTTTTTCATGTTTTCTTTGTTCCTTTTTTTTTTCCCCATACTCTTTCTTCCCCCGGGCGCCTGGGGGTTTGGCTGTTGGCAAGAAAGATGAGAAATGACCTCCGTGCCCGCTGGACGTCGGGATGTCATAGAGAGCGCAGTTGGCAAAAGCTCTGTATTTTCTGCTCCATAAAACTCCTGAAGGGAGAAAGCTGTGACCACCGTGGTGCCGTTTTTTCCTTCCCAGCCCCGACCAGGTCTCCTCCTACCCGTGCACAGTGTTACCAGCAGCAGCCTGCTGTCCAGGCTGTCGAGGCGCATTTCAGAGGGGGCAATAAAAACAAAGTAGACGTTTTATTTTGAACTCTCCGACCCTGCTTGTTTATTAGCAAAGAACTCCAAAACAAAGCGAACAAAAAAAGAAAACCCACAAACTAAACTCCCCCGCAACCCACCAAAAAAAAACCATAGAGAAAGAGAAAACATGCCCATATTATTTGAATAAAGATTAAAACTTTACCCCTTAGAAAACCAGGCTCATTTAATTCAAATTAATTGTGTTTCTGATGTGTTAGGTTAATGAATTCATCTAGTGTAAAATATCGTTTAAAATATAAACAAACGAATTAAAAAATAATGAAAAAGAAAAATAACAAAAAGTATAGGATATGAAAAATAATATAAATAATAAATACACAATATATTATTACATACTACACGTTTTATAAATATATATAATATACATAATATAAACATCTATAATGTACATAATCATGATATTTCAATGAAATGTATTATTATTTATAACATTACATAATAAATAATAAATTATTTTATATATAACTTTCTATACTTAATATATATAATAAATATAATAGTATAATAAACATAATACATGATGTATAATGTACATAATATAAAAGCTGAATTGTAATGATTAATGTAAATATCAGAATCACAAAGATAAAAAATATTGAAATAGAGCCTGAACGAAAGGCTTTTTTGTTTCGGTCTGGTTGCTGGCAGGGTTCTCGCAGGTGTGCTCGGGGGTCTTTTGGGCCATTTATTCCGGAGGCTGTTCGCCAGGGCATTTCTGGGCACGTTCGTTTATGGCTCCGCTCCGCGCCGCCGCGCGGCAGTGCTGCCACCCTGTGGGCAGAGAGCGGTAGTGCAGCTTCCCCCCCGCCCGGCCCGCCCGATCTGTGCGGCAATGCTGCCACCGTGTGGGAAAACAGCGGTAGTGC
Source organism: Chamaea fasciata (assembly GCF_029207755.1). Taxonomy (NCBI): domain Eukaryota; kingdom Metazoa; phylum Chordata; class Aves; order Passeriformes; family Sylviidae; genus Chamaea; species Chamaea fasciata. Next base: position 163,116 of record NW_027094218.1, on the reverse strand, counting down.
AGCTGTCCCTCCCGCCCGTCCCGCCTGATCTGTGCGGCAATGCTGCCATCGTGTGGGCAAAGAGCGGTAGTGCAGCTGTCCCTCCCGCCCGTCCCGCCGGAGCCGTGCGGCAATGCTGCCACCCTGTGGGCAAAGAGCGGTAGTGCAGCTGTCCCCCACGATCGTCCCGCCGGAGCCGTGCGGCAGTGCTGCCACCCTGTGGGCAAAGAGCGGTAGTGCAGCTGTCCCCCCCCGCCCGTCCCCGACGCGCGTGGCAGCCCCGCATTGTGAGCTCGGGGGCGGCGCTGCCGCCCGCCCGCCCGCAGCTCGGGGCCGAAAGGGAGGGAAAAAGGCAAGGAGCCCGGGCGCGTGGCAGCCGGCTGCCTGCGCGCGCCACCCGGACCCCGGAGCCGTCCGGGCGCGATTTTCCGCGGCGTCTGCGGGTGTGCGGACACGGGATGGGGGCGCAGCGGCGCCGCGGGCGGCAGTCCATTGAGTCAGGCGCTTGTGTGAGCGGCCGAGGGGGCATTTTAGTGGGTTCCACTACCAAGATGGCGGCGAGACGCGAGGCGCCTGACCTTCTAAAAAGGGCGGCCAAAAGGGCGGGAAAAAATAAGGACCCTATAGGTGTTTATGCAGCTGCCTGCACAAAACCCCGACTACGGCGCCGCCCGGGGGCAATTTTCCGCGGCGTTTCCAGGTGTGGGGACACGGGCCGTGTGCTCAGTCGCGACGCGCTTGCGTTCGGATTCGTGGATTTAGTCAGGTGTCTGTGTAAACACCTGGCGGAGGCCTATGCCGAGCCACAAAGAACATGGCGGCCGGGACGGAAGTGGCCTCAGGAGCAACCAAGATGGCGGCAAGGAAAAGCGGAAGTCACGCGTCGCCCCTCACAAAATGGCGCCGAGGCGCGAGGCGCCCGACCTTCCAAAAAGGGCGGCCAAAAGGGCGGGAAAAAATAAGGACCCTTTAGGCGTTTACGCAGATGCCTGCACAAAAACCCCGACTACAGCGCCGCCCGGGCGCAATTTTCCGCGGCGTTTCCAGGTGTGCAGACACCGGCCATGTGCTCATCCGCGCCGCCTCCGGGTTCGGATTCGTGGATTTAGTCAGGCGTCTGTGTAAACACCTGCCGGGGGCCTTAGCGGTGCCGCAAAAAAGATGCCGGCGGGACCGGAAGTGGCCTCAGACGCAACCAAGATGGCGGCAAGGAAGGGCGGAATGCTCGTGGGGCTCATCGCGGCCGAAAATCACCGAGTGCAGCTCACACCCTGCAATGGCAAAAGCTGTTTTATTAAAACTCAGCCGAGAATTTTCCTCTTATTTCCAGGTCACAGGATATACTGAGCCTGAGAGGGATCCTAAAATCTGACTCTCAAGCAGACGGACCGTTTGAGAATCGAACTCAGCACCTTGGCATTACCCGGACTCTGCTCCAAGCAGCTGAACCAATCTCTGCATTATGGGGATGGACCTCCATAGGATGGCAACGCTTGGCCCCACTAAGGTAAGTGCAGTGCCGCCTTCTCTGCCAAAGCTGCTTCACACAGCAGCCCCTGGAATGGCTCGAGGGCAGAACTGGCTGGCAGGTCACGACAGCACAAAGCTCTTCCAGTGACGCTGATTTCCTGTCCTTTCCAGGATTTACTCAACAGCTGCCGTAAAAGTACTTACACAAAGTCTCTTTCTGGGCGGAAAGGAGCAGGACAAGTCCTGAGGCTTCCCTTCTTCCACGGCCAAAGTTCTGGAGAGAGGCAGGGCCGGTCCCACCCGCACAGGGGCGTTTCCTGCAGGTGAGTGTTGCCGGGCCAAACTGATGGCAGCTGCTGAGGCCGGGGCTGCTTTTCTGGCCGGAGGCCTCGGTGCCCCCCCGTGCCGCCTGCAGTGTCCCTCGGGGTTTCCTGCAGGTGTCCCGGGTGCCCGGAGGCGCAGGGAGGAAGGAGGCCGGCAGCCCCAGCGGGGCCAGCAGCCCTGGGATGATGTGCAGGGGAGGAGCTGTGCCTGCGGGGCCCCGCCCGTGGCAGCGGCGGCCAAACGCAGGGCCCGGGGCCGGGCTCGGGGCTGGCACGGACACGGCCCCGGGGCTGCCGCGGCTCCTCGGCCAGGGGCTGCTCCCACCGGGCACGGGGAGATGCTGCAGCCCGGACAGAGGCACCCACAGCCCAAGAGCTCCCCAGGGAACAGCTGGCATTGCCCGGGAACGGCGGCTCGGGCTGTCTGCAGAGGGGCTCAGACAGCAATTCCCACCTCCCGGAGCTCCCACACAGTTGCCAGGGATGTCCTGGCCACCCCAAATCCCCTCCCTTTCAGCCTGAGGACATCACCCATCGGCAGCATTAAAGCCAAGGTGCTCCTCCCTCACAGAAATTAAATCCAGAGCAACGGCCCTCGGAGATGCCTCAAAATCAAAGGTTTGAGTGGGATGGAGTTTCGTTTGGATGAAGTCTGGACTTTTCCAGGGAGCCAGCCGGAGTGCAGAAGTGATGGAAAGCTTTTGCAGGTGGGTCCCACTGGAGGTGTGCTGAAGGCAGGGATGGGCATCCCTTGCCTGAGGGAAAGGCACTTGCAGAGGCCACTGCTGGGGCTCGGAAAGGAGCTGAGCTCCTGCAGGGAGCTGTGTCCTCCCGAGGGCACAGGGGCTGCCTCAGCACAGGCCGGCCAGTGCCTTCTCCTGCTCTGAAACATCACCTGGAGCCCGAGCTCAGGGGGTGGCTGAATTCCAGGGAAATCTGACAGGTGACCCCCAGGGGATGAGGGTTAGAATTAACCAAATCTATGGAATAGAAACCTATCCTGTCCCTATCCTGCTGTGCTTCCTTGGAAGCTCTGCTAGTTCCTGACACGTCTGGCATTCAAGCAGCAGCTCTGCGTGGGAATATCCATGCTCTGTGAGGCACTGTGAGGTTATTGCAGCAGGAACTGAGCAGGGAATTCGGGGCCGTGGGTATAATTCATCTAAACTAGCAAAGGTGACAGTGAACCCCAAATCTGGGCACCACACAGAGAACAATCTTTGTGCTGCCCTGTCAGCTCAAGCCCCTGGGCTGGGAAGTTTTGGGAGTCAAACATATGGAATGATAGAAGTCACAGCAACTGGTGTCACCCCGAGGGACAGTCCAAGTCCCAGACAATTCCTCTGCAGTCCCCTGGGGGGGGAAAACACCCTCTGTCTGCCAGGAGCCCTGACTCTGCTTCTCCTATCAGCTGTGTTGGGCTTTAAGAACTTGAAATAACTTTGAAGCCAAAGAAATCACCTTTTCCTTCTGGTTTGATTGTGTTTTTTTGTTGTTTTTTTTTTTTTTTCTTTCAGGTGCTGGACTTGCTTCTGTGGATGTGTGCTGAGCTCTGGCTGCAGGGGACTGTCAGGCCTGAATGGCTGTGAGTTTGTGTTCTTCTCGCTGGGGAAGCAGAAATAATTATTAATTAGACTGCAGAAATGTTTTCAGAAACCTTTCCCCTTTCCTGCCCTTTGCTGGTGGATCTTCTCTTTCTGCCTTTGACTTTACAAAGCTGTTCCCTGATGTCAATTCCCCTGCCTGAATTCCTTGCAGCTCCTAGCTGGGAAAAACTGGGATGATGTCCTAGGGATGTTCTTAGGGGAGGACAGAGGTGAGATTTTTGCCTGTATTTTTCTAATATTTTCTAAAATTTCAGGGAGCTGCTCCTGCTCCTGCTCCTGCCCCTAATCCTGCTGCTGCTGCACAAGTGGAGCCTTGTCAGCGAAGACCTGCATCTGCAGGAGGCCCCGCAGGCCCTGGCTGGGAAGTGCCAAAACAAAGAAGTGATCAGTAAGTGCTGAACTGCTTCCAGGAGGGCATATTTTGTTGCAGCCGTTACAGACCAACCGTGTGGTGCTGGTGACTTTGTGTGAGTTGCTTTATTAAAGCCAATCGTTGGTAAGGGTTTTGAGCCTGCCTTGGAGAGCACTTGGAGCTCTGGGTGCCCTGGCTTTCCCCTAGGTGGCCCTGGGGGCGCCCCGGCTGTCCCCTAGGTGTCCCTGGGGTGCTCTGGCTGTCCCTGGGGTTGCCCTGGCTGTCCCCTAGGTGTCCCTGGAGTGCCCTGGCTGTCCCCTAGGTGTCCCTTGGGGTCCACGGGCTGTCCACTAGGTGTCCCTTGGGGGGACCTGACTGTCCCTGGGATGCCCTGGCTGTCCCCTAGGTGTCCCTTGGGGTCCACGGGCTGTCCACCAGGTGTCCCTTGGGGGGACCTGACTGTCCCTGGGATGCCCTGGCTGTCCCCTAGGTGTCCCTGGGGGTGCCCTGGCTGTCCCCTAGTTGTCCCGGGGGTGCCCTGGCTGTCTCTTAGGTGTCCCTGGGGGTGCCCTGGCTGTCCCCTAGGTGTCCCAGGGCTGCCCTGGCTGTCTTTTAGGTGTCCCTGGGGGTGCCCTGACTGTCCCCTAGGGGTACCTTGTCTGTCCCTGGGGGGGCCCTGGCTGTCTTCCTAGGTGTCCCTGGGGGGCCCTGGCTGTCCCCTAGATGTCCTTGGGGTGCCTTGCTGTCCCCAAGGCGTCCCTGGGGTGCCCTGGCTGTCCCTGGGGTTGCCTTCCCTGTCCCCTAGGTGTCCCTGGGGTGCCCTGGCTGTCCCCTCGGTGTCCCTGGGGGTGCCCTGGGTGTCCCCTAGGTGTCCCTGGGGGTGCCCTGGGTGTCCCTGGGGTGCCCTGGGGGTGCCCTGGCTGTCCCGTAGGTGTCCCAGGGCTGCCCTGGCTGTCCCATAGGTGTCCCTGGGGGTGCCCTGGCTGTTCCTTAGGTGTCCCTGGGGGTGCCCTGGCTGTCCCTTAGGTGTCCCTGGGGGTTCCCTGGCTATCTGTGGGGTGCCGTGGCTGCCTCTGGGGTGCCCTTGATGTCCCCTAGGTGTCCCTGGGGTGCCCTGAGTGTCCCTGTGGGTGCCCTGGCTGTCCCCTAGGTGTCCCTGGGGTGCCCTGGTTGTCCTTTAGGTGTCCCTGGGTGTGCCCTGGCTGTCCCCTAGGTGTCCCTGCCTCGCTCGTATCCTCGACTCCGCCTCCGGCGCCATGGTGACACCCCTCCCAGTCTGGACCGGTGTGGCCACACCCCCTCCCCTGGGGCCATTAGACCCATCCCAGTACAGACCAGTAAGGCACCGTGTGCCCACCATGGACCCCCACACGCCTGCCAGTTCGTCCCAGTCCACTCCCCGTCCATCCCATTTCTCTCTGATCACCCTCCCAGTGCTCCCAGTCCATCCCAGTCCCGCAGGTGCTGGTGCTTGTGGCTTGATCAGCTGGTGCCTGTCCGCAACGTGGAGCGGGTCAAATGAGGCCTCAGGGGGAGGGGGGGGCGGATTTTGGGGGGTCCTGGGGGTCCCGAGTTGTCCTGGAGGGGTTTGGGGGGTCTGCGGGGAGTCTCAAGGGGCTGCTGTGGGTGTTTTTCGGAGATCTTCGGGAGGTTTGGGCGGCCCATTTGAGGCATCAAAGGAACCTGAGGAGGGTTTTGCGGGCTCCTGGAGGTCGGGGGGGCCCTGGGGGTGGTTTGGGGGGCACTGGGGGGTTCCAGCCCGTGACCCCCCCCCCGTTTTTGACCCCCCCCCCCCCCCCCCGAGCTGTTTTGGTCTCATCGACGCCCTCCTGAAGCCCAAGGGGGGGTGGGCGCTGGGCCCCCCCCGCTGCCCCCTCCCCTGCCACCCTCGCGACGCCCTGCAGGTGAGGGACCCCCAAAAACCCCTCCCCAGACCCCAAATTCACCCCTGGGACCCCAAAAAACCCCCAAAACCTCTCCCCGGACCCCAAATTCACCCCTGAGGCCCCAAAAAACCCCCAAACCCCTCCCCATGAACCCCAAATCCACCCCTGGGACCCCCCAAAACCTCCCCAGGACCCCAGATCCACCCCGGGACCCCCAAATCCATCCCTTGGACCCCCAAAAACCCCCAAATCCATCCCTGGGACCCCCCAAAACCTCCCTTCAAACCCCAAATTCACCCCTCGGACCTCCAGAATCCTTCCACAGGACCCCTCAGGGGTCGTTCCCCACGAAAAAGTGCGGGAAACGTGAGGGGAGAAAAAGGGCGGGAAACGTGAGGGGAGAAAAAGGGCGGGATCAAGTGGAGGGGATCAATGGAATTTTGGGGGGGGTCAGCGACGCTGAGGAAGGATCAATGGAATATTGGGGGGGCATCAATGACATTGGGGGGGTCAGTGACACTCGGGTGGGGATCAATGATGCTGTGGGGGGGGTCGATATCAGCTCGAGGGGCGGCCATGGGTTTTTGGGGGGCCGCAACGCAGGCATCCGTGCTGGGTTTGGAGCGGGGGGGCCCCTTCAACCTCTGGGGGGGCCCTGGCTGTCCCCTGGCTGTACCTGGGGGTGCCCTGCCTGTCCCCTAGGTGTCCCTGGGGATGCCCTGGAGTCCCTGGGGGTGCCCTGGCTGTCCCTGGGGGTCCCTGGCTGTCCCCTAGGTGTCCCTGGGGGTGCCCTGGCTGTCCCTGGGGGTCCCTGGCTGTCCCATAGGTGTCCCTAGGGGTGCCTTGTCTGTCCCTGGGGGGGCCCTGGGTGTACCCTGGTGTCCCTGGGAGGGCCCTGGCTGTCCCCTAAGTGTCCCTGGCTGTCCCCTTGGTGTCCCTGGGGTACCCTGGCTGTCCCTTATGTGTCCCTGGGGGTGCCCAGGGTGTCCCTGGGGTGCCTTGCTGTCCCCTAGGTGTCCCTGGGGGTGCCCTGCCTTTCCCCGAGGTGTCCCTGGGGGTGCCCTGGCTGTCCCCTAGTTGTCCCTGGGGGAGCCCTGGCTGACCCTAGGGTGCCCTGCCTGTCCCCTAGGTGTCCCTGGGAGTGCCCTGGCTGTCACCTAGGTGTCCCTGGGGGTCCCTGGCTGTCCCCTAGTTGTCCCTGGGGGAGCCCTGGCTGTCCCAAGGGTGCCCTGCCTGTCCCCTAGGTGTCCCTGGGAGTGCCCTGGCTGTCCCCTAGGTGTCCCTGGGGGTGCCCTGGGTGTCCCTCTGGGTGCCCTGGCTGTCCCCTAGGTGTCCCTGGGGTCCCCTGGGTGTCCCCGGGGGTGCCCTGGCTGTTCCTGTGGTGCCCTGGCTGTCTTCTAGGTGTCCCTGGGGGGCCCTGGCTGTCCCCTAGGTGTCCCTGGGGTTCCCTGGCTGTCCCTGGGGTGCCCAGGCTTTCCTATAGGTGTCCCTGGGGGTGCCCTGGCTGTCCCCTAGGTGTCCCAGGGCTGCCCTGGCTGTCCCATAGGTGTCCCTGGGGGTGCCCTGGCTGTTCCTTAGGTGTCCCTGGGGGTGCCCTGGCTGTCCCTTAGGTGTCCCTGGGGTTCCCTGGCTGTCCCTGGGGTGCCCAGACTTTCCTATAGGTGTCCCTGGGGGTGCCCTGGCTGTCCCCTAGGTGTCCCTGGGGGTGCCCTGGCTGTCCCTGGGGGTCCCTGGCTGTCCCATAGGTGTCCCTAGGGGTGCCTTGTCTGTCCCTGGGGGGGCCCTGGGTGTACCCTGGTGTCCCTGGGAGGGCCCTGGCTGTCCCCTAAGTGTCCCTGGGGGTGCTCTGGTGTCCCTGGTGTGCCCTAGCTGTCCCCTACGTGTCCCTGGGGGTGCCCTGGGTGTCCCTGAGGTGCTCTAGGGGTGCCCCGGCTGTCCCTGGGGGTGCCCAGGCTGTCCCCTAGGGGTCCCTGGGGGTACCCTGGCTGTCCCTGGGGTGCCCTGGCTGTCCCCTAGGTGTCCCTGGGGTGCCGTGGCTGTCCCCTTGGTGTCCCTGGGGGTGACCTGCCTGTCCCCTACGTGTCCCTGGAGGTGCCCTGGCTGTCCCCTTGGTGTCCCTGGGGGTGCCCTGGCTGTCCCATAGGTGTCCCTGGAGGTGCCCTGCCTGTCCCCTTGGTGTCCCTGGGGGTGCCCTGGGTGTCCCTGGGGTGCCCTGGCTGTCCCCTAGGTGTCCCCGGGGATGCCCTGGCTATCCCTGGGGGGGCCCTGGCTGTCCCTGGGGTGCCCAAGCTGTCCCCTAGGTGTCCCCGGGGATGCCCTGGCTATCCCTGGGGGGGCCCTGGCTGTCCCTGGGGATGCCCTGGCTGTCCCCTAGCTGTCCCTGGGGGTGCCCTGGGTGTCCCTGGGGGTGCCCTGCCTGTCCCATAGGTGTCCCTGGGGGTGCCCTGCCTGTCCCCGAGGTGTCCCTGGGGGTGCCCTGGCTGTCCTTGGGGTGCTCTGGCTGTCCCCTAGGTGTCCCTGGAGTGCCCTGCCTGTCCCCTAGGTGTCCCTGGGGGTTCCCTGGCTGTCCCCTAGTTGTCCCTGGGGGAGCCCTGGCTGACCCTAGGGTGCCCTGCCTGTCCCCTAGGTGTCCCTGGGAGTGCCCTGGCTGTCACCTAGGTGTCCCTGGGGGTCCCTGGCTGTCCCCTAGTTGTCCCTGGGGGAGCCCTGGCTGTCCCAAGGGTGCCCTGCCTGTCCCCTAGGTGTCCCTGGGAGTGCCCTGGCTGTCCCCTAGGTGTCCCTGGGGGTGCCCTGGGTGTCCCTCTGGGTGCCCTGGCTGTCCCTTAGGTGTCCCTGGGGGTTCGCTGGCTATCTGTGGGGTGCCGTGGCTGCCTCTGGGGTGCCCTTGATGTCCCCTAGGTGTCCCTGGGGAGCCCTGAGTGTCCCTGTGGGTGCCCTGGCTGTCCCCTAGGTGTCCCTGGGGTTCCCTGGCTGTCCCTGGGGTGCCCAGACTTTCCTATAGGTGTCCCTGGGGGTGCCCTGGCTGTCCCCTTGGTGTCCCTGGGGGTGCCCTGGCTGTCCCTGGTGTGCCCTAGCTGTCCCCTACGTGTCCCTGGGGGTGCCCTAAGTGTCCCTGAGGTGCTCTAGGGGTGCCCCGGCTGTCCCTGGGGGTGCCCAGGCTGTCCCCTGGGGGTCCCTGGGGGTACCCTGGCTGTCCCTGGGGTGCCCTGGCTGTCTCCTAGGTGTCCCTGGGGTGCCGTGGCTGTCCCCTTGGTGTCCCTGGGGGTGACCTGCCTGTCCCCTAGGTGTCCCTGGAGGTGCCCTGGCTGTCCCCTTGGTGTCCCTGGGGGTGCCCTGGCTGTCCCATAGGTGTCCCTGGAGGTGCCCTGCCTGTCCCCTTGGTGTCCCTGGGGGTGCCCTGGGTGTCCCTGGGGTGCCCTGGCTGTCCCCTAGGTGTCCCCGGGGATGCCCTGGCTATCCCTGGGGGGGCCCTGGCTGTCCCTGGGGTGCCCTAGCTGTCCCCTAGGTGTCCCTGGGGGTGCCCTGGCTGTCCCCTTGGTGTCCCTGGGGTACCCTGGCTGTCCCTTATGTGTCCCTGGGGGTTCCCTGGATATCTGTGGGGTGCCGTGGCTGCCTCTGGGGTGCCCTTGATGTCCCCTAGGTGTCCCTGGGGTGCCCTGAGTGTCCCTGGGGTGCCCTGGCTGTCCCCTAGGTGTCCCTGGGGGTGCCCTGGGTGTCCCTGGGGTGCCCTGGCTGTCCCCTAGGTGTCCCTGGGGTCCCCTGGGTGTCCCCGGGGGTGCCCTGGCTGTTCCTGTGGTGCCCTGGCTGTCCCCTAGGTGTCCCTGGGGTGCCCTGGCTGTCCTTTAGGTGTCCCTGGGTGTGCCCTGGCTGTCCCATAGGTGTCCCTGGAGGTGCCCTGCCTGTCCCCTTGGTGTCCCTGGGGGTGCCCTGGGTGTCCCTGGGGTGCCCTGGCTGTCCCCTAGGTGTCCCCGGGGATGCCCTGGCTATCCCTGGGGGGGCCCTGGCTGTCCCTGGGGTGCCCTAGCTGTCCCCTAGGTGTCCCTGGGGGTGCCCTGGCTGTCCCCTTGGTGTCCCTGGGGTACCCTGGCTGTCCCTTATGTGTCCCTGGGGGTTCCCTGGATATCTGTGGGGTGCCGTGGCTGCCTCTGGGGTGCCCTTGATGTCCCCTAGGTGTCCCTGGGGTGCCCTGAGTGTCCCTGGGGTGCCCTGGCTGTCCCCTAGGTGTCCCCGGGGATGGCCTGGCTATCCCTGGGGGGGCCCTGGCTGTCCCTGGGGTGCCCTAGCTGTCCCCTAGGTGTCCCTGGGGATGCCCTGGCTGTCCCCTAGCAGTCCCTGGGGGTGCCCTGGGTGTCCCTGGTGTGCCCTGGCTGTCCCCTAGCTGTCCCTGGGGGTGCCCTGGGTGTCCCTTATGTGTCCCTGGGGGTTCCCTGGATATCTGTGGGGTGCCGTGGCTGCCTCTGGGGTGCCCTTGATGTCCCCTTGGTGTCCCTGGGGGTGCCCTGAGTGTCCCTGGGGTGCCCTGGCTGTCCCCTAGGTGTCCCCGGGGATGCCCTGGCTATCCCTGGGGGGGCCCTGGCTGACCCTGGGGTGCCCTAGCTGTCCCCTAGGTGTCCCTGGGGATGCCCTGGCTGTCCCCTAGCTGTCCCTGGGGGTGCCCTGGGTGTCCCTGGTGTGCCCTGGCTGTCCCCTAGCTGTCCCTGGGGGTGCCCTGGGTGTCCCTGGTGTGCCCTAGCTGTCCCTGGGGTGCCCTGGCTGTCCCCTAGGTGTCCCTGGGGGTGCCCTGGGTGTCCCTGGGGTGCCCTGGCTGTCCCCTAGGTGTCCCTGGGGTCCCCTGGGTGTCCCCGGGGGTGCCCTGGCTGTTCCTGTGGTGCCCTGGCTGTCTTCTAGGTGTCCCTGGGGGTGCCCTGGGTGTCCCCTAGGTGTCCCTGGGGGTGCCCTGGGTGTCCCTGGGGTGCCCTGGGGGTGCCCTGGCTGTCCCGTAGGTGTCCCAGGGCTGCCCTGGCTGTCCCATAGGTGTCCCTGGGGGTGCCCTGGCTGTTCCTTAGGTGTCCCTGGGGGTGCCCTGGCTGTCCCTTAGGTGTCCCTGGGGGTTCCCTGGCTATCTGTGGGGTGCCGTGGCTGCCTCTGAGGTGCCCTTGATGTCCCCTAGGTGTCCCTGGGGTGCCCTGAGTGTCCCTGTGGGTGCCCTGGCTGTCCCCTAGGTGTCCCTGGGGTGCCCTGGCTGTCCTTTAGGTGTCCCTGGGTGTGCCCTGGCTGTCCCCTAGGTGTCCCTGCCTCGCTCGTATCCTCGACTCCGCCTCCGGCGCCATGGTGACACCCCTCCCAGTCTGGACCAGTGTGGCCACACCCCCTCCCCTGGGGCCATTAGACCCATCCCAGTACAGACCAGTAAGGCACCGTGTGCCCACCATGGACCCCCACACGCCTGCCAGTTCGTCCCAGTCCACTCCCCGTCCATCCCAGTTCTCTCTGATCACCCTCCCAGTGCTCCCAGTCCATCCCAGTCCCGCAGGTGCTGGTGCTTGTGGCTTGATCAGCTGGTGCCTGTCCGCAACGTGGAGCGGGTCAAATGAGGCCTCAGGGGGAGGGGGGGGCGGATTTTGGGGGGTCCTGGGGGTCCCGAGTTGTCCTGGAGGGGTTTGGGGGGTCTGCGGGGAGTCTCAAGGGGCTGCTGTGAGTGTTTTTCGGGGATCTTCGGGAGGTTTGGGCGGCCCATTTGAGGCATCAAAGGAACCTGAGGAGGGTTTTGCGGGCTCCTGGAGGTCGGGGGGGCCCTGGGGGTGGTTTGGGGGGCACTGGGGGGTTCCAGCCCGTGACCCCCCCCCGTTTTTGACCCCCCCCCCCCGAGCTGTTTTGGTCTCATCGACGCCCTCCTGAAGCCCAAGGGGGGGTGGGCGCTGGGCCCCCCCCGCTGCCCCCTCCCCCTGCCACCCCCGCGACGCCCTGCAGGTGGGGGACCCCCAAAAAACCCCTCCCCAGACCCCAAATTCACCCCTGGGACCCCAAAAAACCCCCAAAACCTCTCCCCGGACCCCAAATTCACCCCTGAGGCCCCAAAAAACCCCCAAACCCCTCCCCATGAACCCCAAATCCACCCCTGGGACCCCCCAAAACCTCCCCAGGACCCCAGATCCACCCCGGGACCCCCAAATCCATCCCTTGGACCCCCAAAAACCCCCAAATCCATCCCTGGGACCCCCCAAAACCTCCCTTCAAACCCCAAATTCACCCCTCGGACCTCCAGAATCCTTCCACAGGACCCCTCAGGGGTCGTTCCCCACGAAAAAGTGCGGGAAACGTGAGGGGAGAAAAAGGGCGGGAAACGTGAGGGGAGAAAAAGGGCGGGATCAAGTGGAGGGGATCAATGGAATTTTGGGGGGGGTCAGCGACGCTGAGGAAGGATCAATGGAATATTGGGGGGGCATCAATGACATTGGGGGGGTCAGTGACACTTGGGTGGGGATCAATGATGCTGTGGGGGGGTCGATATCAGCTCGAGGGGCGGCCATGGGTTTTTGGGGGGCCGCAACGCAGGCATCCGTGCTGGGTTTGGAGCGGGGGGGCCCCTTCAACCTCTGGGGGGGGCCCTGGCTGTACCTGGGGGTGCCCTGCCTGTCCCCTAGGTGTCCCTGGGGATGCCCTGGAGTCCCTGGGGGTGCGCTGGCTGTCCCTGGGGGTCCCTGGCTGTCCCCTAGGTGTCCCTGGGGTGCCCTGGCTTTCCCTGGGGTGCCCTGGCTGTCCCCTAGGTGTCCTTGGGGTGCCTTGCTGTCCCCAAGGCGTCCCTGGGGTGCCCTGGCTGTCCCCTAGGTGTCCCTGGGGGTGCCCTGGCTGTCCCTGGCTGTCCCATAGGTGTCCCTAGGGGTGCCGTGTCTGTCCCTGGGGGGGCCCAGGGTGTACCCTGGTGTCCCTGGGAGTGCCCTGGCTGTCCCCTACATGTCCCTGGGGGTGCCCTGGGTGTCCCTGAGGTGCTCTAGGGGTGCCCCGGCTGTCCCTGGGGGTACCCTGGCTGTCCCCTAGGGGTCCCTGGGGGTACCCTGGCTGTCCCTGGGGTGCCCTGGCTGTCCCCTAGGTGTCCCTGGGGGTGACCTGCCTGTCCCCTAGGTGTCCCTGGAGGTGCCCTGGCTGTCCCCTTGGTGTCCCTGGGGGTGCCCTGGCTGTCCCATAGGTGTCCCTGGAGGTGCCCTGGCTGTCCCCTTGGTGTCCCTGGGGGTGCCCTGGGTGTCCCTGGGGTGCCCTGGCTGTCCCCTAGGTGTCCCCAGGGATGCCCTGGCTATCCCTGGGGGGGCACTGGCTGTCCCTGGGGTGCCCTAGCTGTCCCCTAGGTGTCCCTGGGGGTGCCCTGGCTGTCCCCTTGGTGTCCCTGGGGTACCCTGGCTGTCCCTTATGTGTCCCTGGGGGTGCCCAGGGTGTCCCTGGGGTGCCTTGCTGTCCCCTAGGTGTCCCTGGGGGTGCCCTGCCTTTCCCCGAGGTGTCCCTGGGGGTGCCCTGGCTGTCCTTGGGGTGCTCTGGCTGTCCCCTAGGTGTCCCTGGAGTGCCCTGACTGTCCCCTAGGTGTCCCTGGGGGTTCACTGGCTGTCCCCTAGTTGTCCCTGGGGGAGCCCTGGCTGACCCTAGGGTGCCCTGCCTGTCCCCTAGGTGTCCCTGGGAGTGCCCTGGCTGTCACCTAGGTGTCCCTGGGGGTCCCTGGCTGTCCCCTAGTTGTCCCTGGGGGAGCCCTGGCTGTCCCAAGGGTGCCCTGCCTGTCCCCTAGGTGTCCCTGGGAGTGCCCTGGCTGTCCCCTAGGTGTCCCTGGGGGTGCCCTGGGTGTCCCTCTGGGTGCCCTGGCTGTCCCCTAGGTGTCCCTGGGGTCCCCTGGGTGTCCCCGGGGGGGCCCTGGCTGTTCCTGTGGTGCCCTGGCTGTCTTCTAGGTGTCCCTGGGGTGCCCTGGCTGTCCCTGGGGTGCCCAGGCTTTCCTATAGGTGTCCCTGGGGGTGCCCTGGCTGTCCCCTAGGTGTCCCAGGGCTGCCCTGGCTGTCCCATAGGTGTCCCTGGGGGTGCCCTGGCTGTTCCTTAGGTGTCCCTGGGGGTGCCCTGGCTGTCCCTTAGGTGTCCCTGGGGGTTCCCTGGCTATCTGTGGGGTGCCGTGGCTGCCTCTGGGGTGCCCTTGATGTCCCCTAGGTGTCCCTGGGGTGCCCTGAGTGTCCCTGTGGGTGCCCTGGCTGTCCCCTAGGTGTCCCTGGGGTTCCCTGGCTGTCCCTGGGGTGCCCAGGCTTTCCTATAGGTGTCCCTGGGGGTGCCCTGGCTGTCCCCTAGGTGTCCCAGGGCTGCCCTGGCTGTCCCCTTGGTGTCCCTGGGGGTGCCCTGGCTGTTCCTTAGGTGTCCCTGGGGGTGCCCTTGCTGTCCCTTAGGTGTCCCTGGGGGTTCCCTGGATATCTGTGGGGTGCCGTGGCTGCCTCTGGGGTGCCCTTGATGTCCCCTAGGTGTCCCTGGGGTGCCCTGAGTGTCCCTGGGGTGCCCTGGCTGTCCCCTAGGTGTCCTTGGGGTGCCTTGCTGTCCCCAAGGCGTCCCTGGGGTGCCCTGGCTGTCCCCTAGGTGTCCCTGGGGGTGCCCTGGCTGTCCCTGGGGGTCCCTGGCTGTCCCATAGGTGTCCCTAGGGGTGCCTTGTCTGTCCCTGGGGGGGCCCTGGGTGTACCCTGGTGTCCCTGGGAGGGCCCTGGCTGTCCCCTAAGTGTCCCTGGGGGTGCTCTGGTGTCCCTGGGGATGCCCTGGCTGTCCCCTAGCTGTCCCTGGGGGTGCCCTGGGTGTCCCTGGGGTGCCCTGGCTGTCCCCTAGGGGTCCCTGGGGGTACCCTGGCTGTCCCTGGGGTGCCCTGGCTGTCCCCTAGGTGTCCCTGGGGTGCCGTGGCCGTCCCCTTGGTGTCCCTGGGGGTGACCTCCCTGTCCCCTAGGTGTCCCTGGAGGTGCCCTGGCTGTCCCCTTGGTGTCCCTGGGGGTGCCCTGGCTGTCCCATAGGTGTCCCTGGAGGTGCCCTGGCTGTCCCCTTGGTGTCCCTGGGGGTGCCCTTGGTGTCCCTGGGGTGCCCTGGCTGTCCCCTAGGTGTCCCCGGGGATGCCCTGGCTATCCCTGGGGGGGCCCTGGCTGTCCCTGGGGTGCCCTAGCTGTCCCGTAGGTGTCCCTGGGAGTGCCCTGGCTGTCCCCTAGGTGTCCCTGGGTGTGCCCTGGGTGTCCCTCTGGGTGCCCTGGCTGTCCCCTAGGTGTCCCTGGGGTCCCCTGGGTGTCCCCGGGGGTGCCCTGGCTGTTCCTGTGGTGCCGTGGCTGTCTTCTAGGTGTCCCTGGGGGGCCCTGGCTGTCCCCTCGGTGTCCCTGGGGGTGCTTTGGGTGTCCCCTAGGTGTCCCTGGGGGTGCCCTGGGTGTCCCTGGGGTGCCCTGGGGGTGCCCTGGCTGTCCCGTAGGTGTCCCAGGGCTGCCCTGGCTGTCCCATAGGTGTCCCTGGGGGTGCCCTGGCTGTTCCTTAGGTGTCCCTGGGGGTGCCCTGCCTGTCCCTTAGGTGTCCCTGGGGGTTCCCTGGCTATCTGTGGGGTGCCGTGGCTGCCTCTGGGGTGCCCTTGATGTCCCCTAGGTGTCCCTGGGGTGCCCTGAGTGTCCCTGTGGGTGCCCTGGCTGTCCCCTAGGTGTCCCTGGGGTGCCCTGGCTGTCCTTTATGTGTCCCTGGGTGTGCCCTGGCTGTCCCCTAGGTGTCCCTGCCTCGCTCGTATCCTCGACTCCGCCTCCGGCGCCATGGTGACACCCCTCCCAGTCTGGACCAGTGTGGCCACACCCCCTCCCCTGGGGCCATTAGACCCATCCCAGTACAGACCAGTAAGGCACCGTGTGCCCACCATGGACCCCCACACGCCTGCCAGTTCGTCCCAGTCCACTCCCCGTCCATCCCAGTTCTCTCTGATCACCCTCCCAGTGCTCCCAGTCCATCCCAGTCCCGCAGGTGCTGGTGCTTGTGGCTTGATCAGCTGGTGCCTGTCCGCAACGTGGAGCGGGTCAAATGAGGCCTCAGGGGGAGGGGGGGGGCGGATTTTGGGGGGTCCTGGGGGTCCCGAGTTGTCCTGGAGGGGTTTGGTGGGTGTGCGGGGAGTCTCAAGGGGCTGCTGTGGGTGTTTTTCGGGGATCTTCGGGAGGTTTGGGCGGCCCATTTGAGGCATCAAAGGAACCTGAGGAGGGTTTTGCGGGCTCCTGGAGGTCGGGGGGGCCCTGGGGGTGGTTTGGGGGGCACTGGGGGGTTCCAGCCCGTGACCCCCCCCCCGTTTTTGACCCCCCCCCCCCCCCGAGCTGTTTTGGTCTCATCGACGCCCTCCTGAAGCCCAAGGGGGGGTGGGCGCTGGGCCCCCCCCGCTGCCCCCTCCCCCTGCCACCCCCGCGACGCCCTGCAGGTGGGGGACCCCCAAAAACCCCTCCCCAGACCCCAAATTCACCCCTGGGACCCCAAAAAACCCCCAAAACCTCTCCCCGGACCCCAAATTCACCCCTGAGGCCCCAAAAAACCCCCAAACCCCTCCCCATGAACCCCAAATCCACCCCTGGGACCCCCCAAAACCTCCCCAGGACCCCAGATCCACCCCGGGACCCCCAAATCCATCCCTTGGACCCCCAAAAACCCCCAAATCCATCCCTGGGACCCCCCAAAACCTCCCTTCAAACCCCAAATTCACCCCTCGGACCTCCAGAATCCTTCCACAGGACCCCTCAGGGGTCGTTCCCCACGAAAAAGTGCGGGAAACGTGAGGGGAGAAAAAGGGCGGGAAACGTGAGGGGAGAAAAAGGGCGGGATCAAGTGGAGGGGATCAATGGAATTTTGGGGGGGGTCAGCGACGCTGAGGAAGGATCAATGGAATATTGGGGGGGCATCAATGATATTGGGGGGGTCAGTGACACTCGGGTGGGGATCAATGATGCTGTGGGGGGGTCGATATCAGCTCGAGGGGCGGCCATGGGTTTTTGGGGGGCCGCAACGCAGGCATCCGTGCTGGGTTTGGAGCGGGGGGGCCCCTTCAACCTCTGGGGGGGCCCTGGCTGTCCCCTGGCTGTACCTGGGGGTGCCCTGCCTGTCCCCTAGGTGTCCCTGGGGATGCCCTGGAGTCCCTGGGGGTGCCCTGGCTGTCCCTGGCTGTCCCCTAGGTGTCCCTGGGGTGCCCTGGCTTTCCCTGGGGTGCCCTGGCTGTCCCATAGGTGTCCCTGGGGGTGCCCTGGCTGTCCCTGGGGGTCCCTGGCTGTCCCCTAGGTGTCCCTAGGGGTGCCTTGTCTGTCCCTGGGGGGGCCCTGGGTGTACCCTGGTGTCCCTGGGAGGGCCCTGGCTGTCCCCTAAGTGTCCCTGGGGGTGCTCTGGTGTCCCTGGGGATGCCCTGGCTGTCCCCTAGCTGTCCCTGGGGTGCCCTGGCTGTCCCCTAGGTGTCCCTGGGGGTGCCCTGGCTGTCCCTGGTGTTCCCTAGCTGTCCCCTACGTGTCCCTGGGGGTGCCCTGGGTGTCCCTGAGGTGCTCTAGGGGTGCCCCAGCTGTCCCTGGGCGTGCCCAGGCTGTCTCCTAGGGGTCCATGGGGGTACCCTGGCTGTCCCTGGGGTGCCCTGGCTGTCCCCTAGGTGTCCCTGGGGTGCCGTGGCTGTCCCCTTGGTGTCCCTGGGGGTGACCTGCCTGTCCCCTAGGTGTCCCTGGAGGTGCCCTGGCTGTCCCATAGGTGTCCCTGGAGGTGCCCTGGCTGTCCCCTTGGTGTCCCTGGGGTGCCCTGGCTGTCCCCTAGGTGTCCCCGGGGATGCCCTGGCTATCCCTGGGGGGGCCCTGGCTGTCCCTGGGGTGCCCTAGCTGTCCCCTAGGTGTCCCTGGGGGTGCCCTGGGTGTCCCCTTGGTGTCCCTGGGGTACCCTGGCTGTCCCTTATGTGTCCCTGGGGGTGCCCAGGGTGTCCCTGGGGTGCCTTGCTGTCCCCTAGGTGTCCCTGGGAATGCCCTGCCTGTCCCCTAGGTGTCCCTGGGGGTGCCCTGTCTGTCCCCGAGGTGTCCCTGGGGGTGCCCTGGCTGTCCCCTAGGTGTCCCTGGGGGTTCCCTGGCTGTCCCCTAGTTGTCCCTGGGGGAGCCCTGGCTGTCCCAAGGGTGCCCTGCCTGTCCCCTAGGTGTCCCTGGGAGGCCCTGGCTGTCCCCTAGGTGTCCCTGGGGGTGCCCTGGGTGTCCCTCTGGGTGCCCTGGCTGTCCCCTAGGTGTCCCTGGGGTCCCCTGGGTGTCCCCGGGGGTGCCCTGGCTGTTCCTGTGGTGCCCTGGCTGTCTTCTAGGTGTCCCTGGGGGGCCCTGGCTGTCCCCTAGGTGTCCCTGGGGATGCCCTGGCTGTCCCTGGGGGTGCCCTGGCTGTCCCTGGGGGTCCCTGGCTGCCCCCTAGGTGTCCCTGGGGTGCCCTGGCTTTCCCTGGGGTGCCCTGGCTGTCCCCTAGGTGTCCTTGGGGTGCCTTGCTGTCCCCAAGGCGTCCCTGGGGTGCCCTGGCTGTCCCCTAGGTGTCCCTGGGGGTGCCCTGGCTGTCCCTGGGGGTCCCTGGCTGTCCCATAGGTGTCCCTAGGGGTGCCTTGTCTGTCCCTGGGGGGGCCCTGGGTGTACCCTGGTGTCCCTGGGAGGGCCCTGGCTGTCCCCTAAGTGTCCCTGGGGGTGCTCTGGTGTCCCTGGGGATGCCCTGGCTGTCCCCTAGCTGTCCCTGGGGGTGCCCTGGGTGTCCCTTGGGTGCCCTGGCCGTCCCCTAGGTGTTCCTGGGGGTGCCCTGGCTGTCCCTGGTGTGCCCTGGCTGTCCCCTAGGTGTCCCTGGGGGTGCCCTGGGTTTCCCGGGGTGCCCTGGCTGTCCCCTAGGTGTCCCTGGGGTGCCCTGGCTGTCCCCTATGTGTCCCTGGATGTGCCCTGGCTATCCGCTTGGTGTCCCTGGGGGTGCCCTGGCTGTCCCCTAGGTGTCCCTGGGGGTGCCCTGGGTTTCCCGGGGTGCCCAGGCTGTCCCCTAGCTGTCCCTGGGGGTGCCCTGGGTGTCCCTGGGGTGCCCTGGCTGTCCCCTAGGTGTCCCTGGGGGTGCCCAGGCTGTCCCCTAGGTGCCCCTGGGGGTACCCTGGCTGTCCCCTAAGTGTCCCTTGGGGTGCCCTGGCTGTCCCTGGTGTGCCCTAGCTGTCCCCTACATGTCCCTGGGGGTGCCCTGGGTGTCCCTGAGGTGCTCTAGGGGTGCCCCGGCTGTCCCTGGGGGTACCCTGGCTGTCCCCTAGGGGTCCCTGGGGGTACCCTGGCTGTCCCTGGGGTGCCCTGGCTGTCCCCTAGGTGTCCCTGGGGGTGACCTGCCTGTCCCCTAGGTGTCCCTGGAGGTGCCCTGGCTGTCCCCTTGGTGTCCCTGGGGGTGCCCTGGCTGTCCCATAGGTGTCCCTGGAGGTGCCCTGGCTGTCCCCTTGGTGTCCCTGGGGGTGCCCTGGGTGTCCCTGGGGTGCCCTGGCTGTCCCCTAGGTGTCCCCGGGGATGCCCTGGCTATCCCTGGGGGTCACTGGCTGTCCCTGGGGTGCCCTAGCTGTCCCCTAGGTGTCCCTGGGGGTGCCCTGGCTGTCCCCTTGGTGTCCCTGGGGTACCCTGGCTGTCCCTTATGTGTCCCTGGGGGTGCCCAGGGTGTCCCTGGGGTGCCTTGCTGTCCCCTAGGTGTCCCTGGGGGTGCCCTGCCTTTCCCCGAGGTGTCCCTGGGGGTGCCCTGGCTGTCCTTGGGGTGCTCTGGCTGTCCCCTAGGTGTCCCTGGAGTGCCCTGACTGTCCCCTAGGTGTCCCTGGGGGTTCCCTGGCTGTCCCCTAGTTGTCCCTGGGGGAGCCCTGGCTGACCCTAGGGTGCCCTGCCTGTCCCCTAGGTGTCCCTGGGGGTTCCCTGGCTGTCCCCTAGTTGTCCCTGGGGGAGCCCTGGCTGACCCTAGGGTGCCCTGCCTGTCCCCTAGTTGTCCCTGGGGGAGCCCTGGCTGTCCCAAGGGTGCCCTGCCTGTCCCCTAGGTGTCCCTGGGAGTGCCCTGGCTGTCCCCTAGGTGTCCCTGGGGGTGCCCTGGGTGTCCCTCTGGGTGCCCTGGCTGTCCCCTAGGTGTCCCTGGGGTCCCCTGGGTGTCCCCGGGGGGGCCCTGGCTGTTCCTGTGGTGCCCTGGCTGTCTTCTAGGTGTCCCTGGGGGGCCCTGGCTGTCCCCTAGGTGTCCCTGGGGTGCCCTGGCTGTCCCTGGGGTGCCCAGGCTTTCCTATAGGTGTCCCTGGGGGTGCCCTGGCTGTCCCCTAGGTGTCCCAGGGCTGCCCTGGCTGTCCCATAGGTGTCCCTGGGGGTGCCCTGGCTGTTCCTTAGGCGCCCCTGGGGGTGCCCTGGCTGTCCCTTAGGTGTCCCTGGGGGTTCCCTGGCTATCTGTGGGGTGCCGTGGCTGCCTCTGGGGTGCCCTTGATGTCCCCTAGGTGTCCGTGGGGTGCCCTGAGTGTCCCTGTGGGTGCCCTGGCTGTCCCCTAGGTGTCCCTGGGGTTCCCTGGCTGTCCCTGGGGTGCCCAGACTTTCCTATAGGTGTCCCTGGGGGTCCCTGGCTGTCCCATAGGTGTCCCTAGGGGTGCCTTGTCTGTCCCTGGGGGGGCCCTGGGTGTACCCTGGTGTCCCTGGGAGGGCCCTGGCTGTCCCCTAAGTGTCCCTGGGGGTGCTCTGGTGTCCCTGGGGATGCCCTGGCTGTCCCCTAGCTGTCCCTGGGGGTGCCCTGGGTGTCCCTGGGGTGCCCTGGCTGTCCCCTTGGTGTCCCTGGGGGTGCCCTGGCTGTCCCTGGTGTGCCCTAGCTGTCCCCTTCGTGTCCCTGGGGGTGCCCTGGGTGTCCCTGAGGTGCTCTAGGGGTGCCCCGGCTGTCCCTGGGGGTGCCCAGGCTGTCCCCTAGGGGTCCCTGGGGGTACCCTGGCTGTCCCTGGGGTGCCCTGGCTGTCCCCTAGGTGTCCCTGGGGTGCCGTGGCTGTCCCCTTGGTGTCCCTGGGGGTGACCTGCCTGTCCCCTAGGTGTCCCTGGAGGTGCCCTGGCTGTCCCCTTGGTGTCCCTGGGGGTGCCCTGGCTGTCCCATAGGTGTCCCTGGAGGTGCCCTGGCTGTCCCCTTGGTGTCCCTGGGGGTGCCCTGGGTGTCCCTGGGGTGCCCTGGCTGTCCCCTAGGTGTCCCCGGGGATGCCCTGGCTATCCCTGGGGGGGCCCTGGCTGTCCCTGGGGTGCCCTAGCTGTCCCCTAGGTGTCCCTGGGGGTGCCCTGGCTGTCCCCTTGGTGTCCCTGGGGTACCCTGGCTGTCCCTGATGTGTCCCTGGGGGTTCCCTGGATATCTGTGGGGTGCCGTGGCTGCCTCTGGGGTGCCCTTGATGTCCCCTAGGTGTCCCTGGGATGCCCTGAGTGTCCCTGGGGTGCCCTGGCTGTCCCCTAGGTGTCCCTGGGGGTGCCCTGGGTGTCCCTGGGGTGCCCTGGCTGTCCCCTAGGTGTCCCTGGGGTCCCCTGGGTGTCCCCGGGTGTGCTCTGGCTGTTCCTGTGGTGCCCTGGCTGTCTTCTAGGTGTCCCTGGGGGGCCCTGGCTGTCCCCTCGGTGTCCCTGGGGGTGCCCTGGGTGTCCCCTAGGTGTCCCTGGGGGTGCCCTGGGTGTCCCTGGGGTGCCCTGGGGGTGCCCTGGCTGTCCCGTAGGTGTCCCAGCGCTGCCCTGGCTGTCCCATAGGTGTCCCTGGGGGTGCCCTGGCTGTTCCTTAGGTGTCCCTGGGGGTGCCCTGGCTGTCCCTTAGGTGTCCCTGGGGGTTCCCTGGCTATCTGTGGGGTGCCGTGGCTGCCTCTGAGGTGCCCTTCATGTCCCCTAGGTGTCCCTGGGGTGCCCTGAGTGTCCCTGTGGGTGCCCTGGCTGTCCCCTAGGTGTCCCTGGGGTGCCCTGGCTGTCCTTTAGGTGTCCCTGGGTGTGCCCTGGCTGTCCCCTAGGTGTCCCCGGGGGTGCCCTGCCTGTCCCCTAGGTGTCCCTGCCTCGCTCGTATCCTCGACTCCGCCTCCGGCGCCATGGTGACACCCCTCCCAGTCTGGACCAGTGTGGCCACACCCCCTCCCCTGGGGCCATTGGACCCATCCCAGTACAGACCAGTAAGGCACCGTGTGCCCACCATGGACCCCCACACGCCTGCCAGTTCGTCCCAGTCCACTCCCCGTCCATCCCAGTTCTCTCTGATCACCCTCCCAGTGCTCCCAGTCCATCCCAGTCCCGCAGGTGCTGGTGCTTGTGGCTTGATCAGCTGGTGCCTGTCCGCAACGTGGAGCGGGTCAAATGAGGCCTCAGGGGGAGGGGGGGGCGGATTTTGGGGGGTCCTGGGGGTCCCGAGTTGTCCTGGAGGGGTTTGGGGGGTGTACGGGGAGTCTCAAGGGGCTGCTGTGGGTGTTTTTCGGGGATCTTCGGGAGGTTTGGGCGGCCCATTTGAGGCATCAAAGGAACCTGAGGAGGGTTTTGCGGGCTCCTGGAGGTCGGGGGGGCCCTGGGGGTGGTTTGGGGGGCACTGGGGGGTTCCAGCCCGTGACCCCCCCCCGTTTTTGACCCCCCCCCCCCCGAGCTGTTTTGGTCTCATCGACGCCCTCCTGAAGCCCAAGGGGGGGTGGGCGCTGGGCCCCCCCCGCTGCCCCCTCCCCTGCCACCCCCGCGATGCCCTGCAGGTGAGGGACCCCCAAAAACCCCTCCCCAGACCCCAAATTCACCCCTGGGACCCCAAAAAACCCCCAAAACCTCTCCCCGGACCCCAAATTCACCCCTGAGGCCCCAAAAAACCCCCAAACCCCTCCCCATGAACCCCAAATCCACCCCTGGGACCCCCCAAAACCTCCCCAGGACCCCAGATCCACCCCAGGACCCCCAAATCCATCCCTTGGACCCCCAAAAACCCCCAAATCCATCCCTGGGACCCCCCAAAACCTCCCTTCAAACCCCAAATTCACCCCTCGGACCTCCAGAATCCTTCCACAGGACCCCTCAGGGGTCGTTCCCCACGAAAAAGTGCGGGAAACGTGAGGGGAGAAAAAGGGCGGGAAACGTGAGGGGAGAAAAAGGGCGGGATCAAGTGGAGGGGATCAATGGAATTTTGGGGGGGGTCAGCGACGCTGAGGAAGGATCAATGGAATATTGGGGGGGCATCAATGACATTGGGGGGGTCAGTGACACTCGGGTGGGGATCAATGATGCTGTGGGGGGGTCGATATCAGCTCGAGGGGCGGCCATGGGTTTTTGGGGGGCCGCAACGCAGGCATCCGTGCTGGGTTTGGAGCGGGGGGGCCCCTTCAACCTCTGGGGGGGCCCTGGCTGTCCCCTGGCTGTACCTGGGGGTGCCCTGCCTGTCCCCTAGGTGTCCCTGGGGATGCCCTGGAGTCCCTGGGGGTGCCCTGGCTGTCCCTGGGGGTCCCTGGCTGTCCCCTAGGTGTCCCTGGGGTGCCCTGGCTTTCCCTGGGGTGCCCTGGCTGTCCCCTAGGTGTCCTTGGGGTGCCTTGCTGTCCCCAAGGCGTCCCTGGGGTGCCCTGGCTGTCCCCTAGGTGTCCCTGGGGGTGCCCTGGCTGTCCCTGGGGGTCCCTGGCTGTCCCATAGGTGTCCCTAGGGGTGCCTTGTCTGTCCCTGGGGGGGCCCTGGGTGTACCCTGGTGTCCCTGGGAGGGCCCTGGCTGTCCCCTAAGTGTCCCTGGGGGTGCTCTGGTGTCCCTGGGGATGCCCTGGCTGTCCCCTAGCTGTCCCTGGGGGTGCCCTGGGTGTCCCTTGGGTGCCCTGGCCGTCCCCTAGGTGTCCCTGGGGGTGCCCTGGCTGTCCCTGGTGTGCCCTGGCTGTCCCCTACGTGTCCCTGGGGGTGCCCTGGGTTTCCCGGGGTGCCCTGGCTGTCCCCTAGGTGTCCCTGGGGTGCCCTGGCTGTCCCCTATGTGTCCCTGGATGTGCCCTGGCTATCCGCTTGGTGTCCCTGGGGGTGCCCTGGCTTTCCCCTAGGTGTCTCTAGGGTGCCCAGGCTGTCCCCTAGCTGTCCCTGGGGGTGCCCTGGGTGTCCCTGGGGTGCCCTGGCTGTCCCCTAGGTGTCCCTGGGGGTGCCCTGGCTGTCCCCTACGTGTCCCTGGGGGTGCCCTGGGTGTCCCTGGGGTGCCCTAGGGGTGCCCCGGCTGTCCCTGGGGGTGCCCAGGCTGTCCCCTAGGTGCCCCTGGGGGTACCCTGGCTGTCCCCTATGTGTCCCTGGGGTGCACTGGCTGTCCCTGGGGTGCCCTGGCTGTCCCCTACGTGTCCCTGGGGTGCCGTGGCTGTCCCCTAGGTGTCCCTGGGGGTACCCTGGCTGTCCCCTATGTGTCGCTGGGGTGCTCTGGCTGTCCCTGGGGTGCCCTGGCTGTCCCCTATGTGTCCCTGGTGGTGCCCTGGCTGTCCCCTAGGTGTCCCTGGAGGTGCCCTGGGTGTCCCCTTGGTGTCCCTGGGGGTGCCCTGGCATTCCCTGGGGTGCCCTGGCTGTCCCCTAGGTGTCCCTGGGGGTGCCCTGGCTGTCCCTGGGGTGCCCTGGCTGTCCCCTAGGTGTCCCTGGGGGTGCCCTGACATTCCCTGGGGTGCCCTGGCTGTGCCCTAGGTGTCCGTGGATGTGCCCTGGCTATCCCCTTGGTGTCCCTGGGGGTGCCCTGGCTTTCCCCTAGGTGTCCCTAGGGTGCCCAGGCTGTCCCCTAGCTGTCCCTGGGGGTGCCCTGGGGTGCCCTGGCTGTCCCCTAGGTGTCCCTGGGGGTGCCCTGGCTGTCCCCTAGGTGTCCCTGGGGGCGCCCTGGCTGTCCTTGGGGTGCTCTGGCTGTCCCCTTGGTGTCCCTGGGGGGTGCCATGGCTGTCCCCGAGGTGTCCCTGGGTGTGCCCTGGCTGTCCCCTAGGTGTCCCTGCCTCGCTCGTATCCTCGACTCCGCCTCCGGCGCCATGGTGACACCCCTCCCAGTCTGGACCGGTGTGGCCACACCCCCTCCCCTGGGGCCATTGGACCCATCCCAGTATAGACCAGTAAGGCACCGTGTGCCCACCATCGACCCCCACACGCCTGCCAGTTCATCCTAGTCCACTCCCCGTCCATCCCAGTTCTCTCTGATCACCCTCCCAGTGCTCCCAGTCCATCCCAGTCCCGCAGGTGCTGGTGCTTGTGGCTTGATCAGCTGGTGCCTGTCCGCAACGTGGAGCGGGTCAAACGAGGCCTCAGGGGGAGGGGGGGGCGGATTTTGGGGGGTCCTGGGGGTCCCGAGTTGTCCTGGAGGGGTTTGGGGGGTTTTGGGGGGTCTGGGGGGAGTCCTGGGGGCTGCTTTGGGTGTTTTTGGGGAATCTTCGGGAGGTTTGGGCAGCCCATTTGAGGCATCAAAGGAACCTGAGGAGGGTTTTGCGGGCTCCTGGAGGTCGGGGGGGCCCTGGGGGTGGTTTGGGGGGCACTGGGGGGTTCCAGCCCGTGACCCCCCCCGTTTTTGACCCCCCCCCCGAGCTGTTTCGGTCTCATCGACGCCCTCCTGAAGCCCAAGGGGGGGTGGGCGCTGGGCCCCCCCTGCTGCCCCCTCCCCTGCCACCCCCGCGACGCCCTGCAGGTGAGGGACCCCCAAAAACCCCTCCCCAGACCCCAAATTCACCCCTGGGACCCCGAAAAACCCCCCAAACCTCTCCCCGGACCCCAAATTCACCCCTGAGGCCCCAAAAAACCCCCAAACCCCTCCCCATGAACCCCAAATCCACCCCTGGGACCCCCCAAAACCTCCCCAGGACCCCAGATCCACCCCGGGACCCCCAAATCCATCCCTTGGACCCCCAAAAACCCCCAAATCCATCCCTGGGACCCCCCAAAACCTCCCTCCAAACCCCAAATTCACCCCTCGGACCTCCAGAATCCTTCCACAGGACCCCTCAGGGGTCGTTCCCCACGAAAAAGTGCGGGAAACGTGAGGGGAGAAAAAGGGCGGGAAACGTGAGGGGAGAAAAAGGGCGGGAAACGTGAGGGGAGAAAAAGGGCGGGATCAAGTGGGGAGATCAGTGGAATATTGGGGGGGGTCAGTGACGCTGAGGGAAGATCAATGGAATATTGGGGGGGCATCAATGACATTGGGGGGGTCAGTGACACTCGGGTGGGGATCAATGATGCTGTGGGGGGGTCGATATCAGAGGTTATCAGAGGAAATCGCCGCCGCCGTCCTCCCGTGCCCAGAGCCCCGGCAGGACCCCAGCGCAGCTCCGGCTGCAGGCGGAGCAGGAGCGGCTCCTGCCGCCCGCAGCGATCCCGGTCCCGATCCCGACCGCAACGCCAGCTTGGGCCTCAGGCCCCGAGACCCACAACCCGCCCGCCGGGGGGGGCCGCACCTCTCGGGAGCCGCAGCCGACATTGACAGGACCCGAACCAGAACGCCCGCTCCCATTCCCGGCCCCGCCTGGCTCCGCGCAGGGCCGCGAGCAACCTCGGCTCGGCTCGGCTCGGCTCAGCTGCGAGGGGCGGGGCGGGGTCGCGGGCGATGGTCCCGCCCCCAAGCCGGGGCGTGCTCGGGGCGGAGCCGGGGCGGGCTCGGGGCGGAGCCGGGGCGGGCTCGGGGCGGATCCGGGGCGGGCTCGGGGCGGATCCGGAGCGGATCCGGGGCGGGCTCGGGGCGGAGCCGAGGCGGGCTCGGGGCGGAGCCGGGGCGGGCTCTGGGCGGAGCCGGGGCGGGCTCGGGGCGGAGCCGGGGCGGGCTCGGGGTGGGCTCGGGGCGGAGCAGGGGCAGAGCCGGGGCGGGCTCGGGGCGGGGCCGGGGCGGAGCCGGGGCTCTGTGAGGCGGGGCCCGGAGGCAGCCGGGGCCGGGCAGTACCGGGGGCGCGGCTTCAGGGGCGCGGGGCGGGTCCCAAGTGCACGGCGCCGGGACCCCACCGGGGCGTTCCTCACCGAGCCCATAGAGCAGCAGCTACTTCCGCCACCCTTTTGAATCCCCGCGATTGGCGGGCTCGCTGAGGCATCGGCAGTGCTGATTGGACAGCGGGCCCCGGGAACCGCCCCCGCCCCCCGGCCCGCGCTGAGGGCCCGGGGCCTCCGCCCTCAGACCGGCTCCGGCTCCAACCCGGCCCGGGCTCTGCTCCGGTCCCCCCGGCCCGCCCTGAGGGCCCGGGGGCTCTGCGCCGAGACCGGCCTTGCCCCTCCCCGCCTCGCCCTGTAGTAGATTTCTGTTTGGTTTGTGGGAAGAAACAGGTGTGAGAAGTGAGATTTGTGCTGGAGAGGTGCTGCTGGGAAGAAAGGATGGAGTAAATCTGCTCCAAGGATGTGCGATGAAGAATTCAGGGTCAGAGGTGGGCAGTATTTATAAACTGTCTCCATATTTCCCTGTATCTCTGGGTGTTTGGATTGAGCCTGGGATTGTCAGCTATGTTATAAACAAGCCAACCCGGCTACTGAACTCCCAATGAACGTTTGGAAACCCTTGCACAGAAAGACAAGGTAGTAATGATTCCAAAGGAGAAAATGTAAATGAAGGGTAACGATTGCTGGGAAATTTCCTTAGGAATTGTGAACCTCACACAAACGGAATTTAGGAGGTGGAATCCCAGTTTCAGCCTTGGGCACGTGCAGGAGAAGAGGGATCCTTATTCACAGCAAGGAAAGCCCGGTGCCCCAGCGTGTCAGTGCACACAGTGCAATGTCCAGGAAATGAGCAGCAGGGACTGGCAGCAGCTGCAGGTGAGAGCTGTCACAGGCTGATTGAGGGGACAGAGCAGCCCCAGGTGAGAGCTGTCACAGGCTGATTGAGGGGACAGAGCAGCCCCAGGTGAGAGCTGTCACACTGATGAGGGGACAGGTGTAAGCTGTAAAGGATAACGAGGGGGCGGGTCCTGCCAGCACTGCTTTAAGAGGGGAGCCCGAGCTCAGTTTGGCACGGAGCTGCGGGAGGAGAGGGGTTTATGCTGGGCTCCCAGGTGAGGCTCATGGAAGGATGGTGAGTTCATCTCACAGGGGCTGGGGGAGGCCTTGGGCGTGGAACATTACTTCAGGAGGTGCTGAGGGACAGACCTTTGTGCCGAGCAGCAGCAGCACAAAAGGTTGAAATAAGTTTTGGTTTGGCATGTAGTGATGGGATTGGCGTCTATGGTGTGCTAGTGTTATCTAAAGGTTTAAACTTTAATGTTTATTTTTAAAGCTTTAAGTTAATGAATTAATATAGGTTGCAAGACATGGGCTTTTTCCTTTTTATTTGGCTAGCGGGAGGTCTTTAACTTTGGGGGCGCTCTGGGTATATGTTCTGGAGTATTATTGAGGGGATTGGACGTGGGGTTGTTTTTATTATATTCAGTAGTTTGACTGGGGGTGATAAGAGTTGGCTTTTTTTGCTGGAATTTTTTTTGGGGTTGTCTGTTTGAAAATTTATGTATTTATGCAGTTAAGTGTAGTGGTGTTTCCGGTGTAACTCTTCAGCTTATGTTATTGTTTGTGTGTTTGAGGTGGTCCACTTGTCTTACGCCCTGACCGATTGGCCAACAGATCTGCTGAGGTCATACATCGATGTTTGTTTTATTTCTTGTAGCCGAATAAGAGACAGCAGCCCGGTGACAGCAGGAAATTCCCAGAGGGCGAGGCGGCCTTCTGTGGCACCCGACATGGATTCTCATCCCCAGACGTCCAAGAGATAAGTGGAGGGTTCAGAGCCACAGAGGGGATGAAAGTGGAGTGCTGGGTCAGGACTTGTCAGGAGGGGTTTTTGAGTCAGGTTTGGAGATAGGGATGTCCAAGATGTGCCAATTGAGAGTACAGGTGTACCAGCCCGACCCAAACCCGAAGGAGTAGCCCTAAAGACATGCCCGTTTCCCTGAGTGCGGGTACAGGCAGGAGCCCTTATGCAGGACAATGCCAGAAGGCCTGGCTGCGAGGTGTAGGGCTCTAAAGAAGTTGGGTTTAGAAGGGGGGAGGTGTAGCCACACACACAGAGGCTGAGGTAAAGGACTCAAGGACTAGAGGACACACGGTGAAAACCAGGGGAACAGGCTAGGATACAAGTCAGAGTACAGGTGTAGCGGCCCTCACAGCACTGCTACCAGCACACTTCCCCTGAGAGCAGGTGCAGGCAGCAGCCCTAGTGCAGGAACACACCAGAAGCTCTGACCTGTGCAGACACTGTCAGGCTAGGGCCAGGCAGGAAGCGATAGTGGGGAGCAGGATCCAGCAGGGCTGGGGATAACGGGGGTTTCCCGCCCCACCCACCCTGGGATTCCCTGTCTCTCCGCAGCCGGTGGAAGTGCTCCTGATTTCCCTCTCGAGGCGGCGGTTGGTAAGGCTTCGTGCCTTTTGCCACCGCAAAGAGTTCGGCTCTGTCAGCCTCTGCCCTGTCTCAGGGCCACGTTTCTTAGGGTAGGCAGGGAACAACTGTGGATGTACCTGTCCTGCGTGCGGGACAGCTCTTGGGACCCTAACGGTGCAGAGCGTCCCCGGCTGCAAGGTCTAGGGCTCTGAAGAAGCAGGGTTCAGAAGGGGGGAGGTTACAGTGATGCACACAGAGGCTGAGGTAAAGGACTGAAGGACTAGAGAACACACAGTGAAAATCAGGGGTACAGCCTAGGATACAAGTCAGAGTACAGGTATCCCGGTCCTCACAGTGCTGCTTCCAACACTGTTTCCCTGAGAGCAGGTGCAGGCAGCAATCCTAATGGCAAGGCAATGCCAGAAGTCCTGAGAGGTGCAGGCAGTAACCCTAAGCTAGGGCCAGGCAGGAAGTGACAGTGGTGGGGCCGAGTCCACAGGGTTGAGGTTCACCGGGGATGTCCACCCTGCGTTCCTGTCCTGCTCTAACTGGGGATGCTCACAGCCCTAATGGAGGCCACGGTGGGTGGGCTCAGTGCCAGTAATGCCTCTAAGGCTTTGGCGCTGCGAGCGTCAGCCTCCGAGCTCAGCTGAAGCACACACGGGGCCCGAGGACCCGGTCCTGCTTAAGAGACGGTGAGTAGCAGAGCTGCTGGTTTTTGCCTGATGTGCAGCTAAGATTATGCTTTGATGTTTGGTTTTCTTTATTGTAGCTGACTAGGAGACAGCAGGCAAGTGACAGGAGGAATTTCCCAGAGGGAGAGGCGGCCTTCTTTGGGACCCAGCGTGGATTCACCTCCCCAGACATCTGAGAGATAAGTGGAGGGCTCGGAACTAGGGAGAGGATGAAAGCGGGGTGCCAGAGCAGGGGTCAGCGGGAGGGATTTTTTGAGTCGGGTTTGGAGATGGGGATGTCCCAGATGTGACCCCTTAGGCTACAATAAGGGAAAGTCTCATTCTGGATCACAGTGCTGAGGTGTGCAGGGCAGAGCAGTCCCAGGGTGTGTTGTGTCTGTTGTGCACTTTGTGTCTTTTGGGTGTCTTGTCTTTTCCTTTAGTCTTTTCAGGCGCCTGTCAAAACCTCTGGCATCAGTCTTAGCATTTCTGATCTCTGTGCTCCTCAGCCAGGTGCCTTTGTCTCAGCTGCTCGGACACTCATCAGAATCCATCTCTCTTCACAAGCATCCAGTCCGATGCCTTTTCAGGTCTTGTTCTGAGCTGTACTGACAGCCGTGCACCGCCCTGATCCATTCCGGCGGGTTAGGTCTTGTGAGAATGCAAAGACAGGTCGAGGATTCTGACCGTAGGGTTCTCGGGCATCCATCTCTGCATTTCTTGGGATAAGTCATCCCGATGGCATCTTGTTCCTGCAGGGTTCTCTGAGCCTGGCCAGCTCACCTTCCTTCTCACCTCGGTCATCTCATTCCGAGTTCTCTGGACCCTCAGGGTCATTCTTCTTGCCCAGAGTTTTCTGTCCCTGTTGCATCCCCTCGTTTGTCCTGTGCTGTGTCACGGGTGTTGGTGTGTGTTTGGCCGGGAGCTGCTCTGCCTTGATGCTCAGTCTGGGTGTAGGGGTACGAGGGTAATAGTGCCGGGGGCTTGAAATTTGTGATGTGGGGTGTAGTTAGACTGTAGAGGGTATTCCTAGATTGCCACAAGATGTGTGGAGCTGTCAAGGTATCCTGCAGCACTCTGACTTTTGTCCGAACTTTCTTTCAGATGCAGAGGGATGAAATCTGTGGCAGAGCCCCCCAGTCTGGGTGAGGGGCTCCCCTGAGAAGGTCAGTCACTGTTTTGATTTGCAGGGGAGGTGTAAATGATGGCTGTGTTACATCTCTGTTCTTTGTCTTTATTTTTAGGTGGTAAAGCCGGATCTCAGCAGTCAAGCTGACGTGGGCGAGGTGAGCAGCGATGGGTGGACAGAAGCAGTTGCTATTGTTCAAGCCTCACTCGCTGGTGCAACTCTAAGCCTCCGTTATTGTGTGTTTTAGGGAGTCCACTCGCAGGAGGCCGAGCTCCCCTCTCACCAACCGGACGACAGACCCGGGTCACCTCACCCGTGAGCCCTCCGGGAGCATTCCAGGAGTCTGTGATGGAGCCTTGATCTTCTCCTTGTGAAGGCCCCATCCAGGTAGGCTTGGATAACGGGCGAGGAGTTGAGGTGAGTCAGGGAGGAGAAGGAGGGATGGTCCCCTCAAGTTCCAGCGCTGCCACGTCACCTTGTCTGCTCTTTACCCAGGCAGACCCTGCGACGCCGGCGTTGGCCTCTGAGCGCAGCTGAAGCACGGGGCCGAGGACACAGGCAAGCTTAGGAGACAGTGAGTAGCAGAATTGTCGGGTTTTGGGTGATGGGCTGCCAAGATTATGCTTTGATGTTTGGTTTTCTTTATTGTAGCTGTGTAGGAGACAACAGCCCAGCAACAGCAGGAATTTCCCTGAGGGAGAGGCGGCCTTCTTTGCCACCCAGCGTGGATTCACCTCCCTAGACGTCCGAGAGATAAGTGGAGGCCTCGGAGCCAGGGAGGGCTTGAAAGCGGGGTGTGGGATCAGGGGCCACCGGGAGGGATTTTTTGAGTCATTTTTGGTGACAGGGATGTCCAAGAAGTGACCGCTTAGGCTACAGAAAGTCTCATTCTGGATCAGAGTGCCGAGGTGTGCCGGGCAGAGCAGTCCTGGTGTGTGTTGTGTCACTTGTCTGTTGTGCACTCTGTCTGTTTGGTGTCTTGTCTTTTCCTTTTGTCCTTTGAGGGGCCTATCAAAACCCCTGGCATCAGTCTTAGCATTTCTGATCTCTGTGCTCCTCAGCCAGGTGCCTTTGTCTCAGCTGCTCGGACACTCATCAGAATCCATCTCTCTTCACAAGCATCCAGTCCGATGCCTTTTCAGGTCTTGTTCTGAGCTGTACTGACAGCCGTGCACCGCCCTGATCCATTCCGGCGGGTTAGGTCTTGTGAGAATGCAAAGGCAGGTAGAGGATTCTGACTGTAGGATTCTCGGGCATCCATCTCTGCATTTCTTGGGATAAGTCATCCCGATGGCATCTTGTTCCTGCAGGGTTCTCTGAGCCTGGCCAGCACACCTTCAGTCTCACCTCGGTCATCTCATTCCGAGTTCTCTGGACCCTCAGGGTCATTCTTCTTGCCCAGAGTTTTCTGTCCCTGTTGTGTCCCCTCGTTTGTCCTGTGCTGTGTCACGGGTGTTGGTGTGTGTTTGGCCGGGAGCTGCTCTGCCTTGATGCTCAGTCTGGGTGTAGGGGTAATAGGATAATAGTGCTGGGGGCTTGAAATTTGTGATGTGGAGTGTAGCAGGGCTGTCGAGGGTATTCCTAGATTGCCACAAGATATGTGGAGCTGTCAAGGTATCCTGCCGCACTCTGACTGTTGTTCTGACTTTCTTTCAGATGCAGGTGGATGAAATCTGTGGCAGAGCCCCCCATCCTGGGTGAGGGGGCTCCCCTGAGAAGGTCGGTCACTGTTTTGATTTGCAGGGGAGGTGTAAATGGTGGCCGTGTTACAGCTCTGTTCTTTGTCTTTATTTTTAGACCAGACCCTGCGACGCCGGCGTTGGCCTCTGAGCGCAGCTGAAGCACAGGGCCGAGGACACAGGCAAGCTTAGGAGACTGTGAGTAGCAGAATTGCTGGTTTCTGGCTGATGTGCTGCTAAGAGCACAGGGTCACGTTTAGTTCTCTTTATTGTAGCTGACGAGGAGACACCAGCCTGGTCACAGCAGGAATTTCCCCGAGGGAGAGGCAGCCTTCTTTGGGACCCGGCGTGGATGCACCTCCCCAGACATCTGAGAGATAAGTGGAGAGCTCAGAGCCGTAGAGGGCATGAAAGAAGAGTGTGGGGTCACTAGCAAGGTTTTTTGAGTCAGGTTTGAAGACAGGGATGTCTAAGCTGTGACCCCTTAGGTTTCATCCAGGGAGAGTCTCATTCTGGATCACAGTGCCGAGGTGTGCAGGGCAGAGCAGTCCTGGTGTGTGTTGTGTCTGTTGTGCACTCTGTGTCTTGGGTGTCTTGTGTGTGCTGTCTTTTCCCTTAGCCCTTCAGGGGCCTGTCAAAACCTCTGGCATCAGTCTTAGCATTTCTGATCTCTGTGCTCCTCAGCCAGGTGCCTTTGTCTCAGCTGCTCGGACACTCATCAGAATCCATCTCTCTTCACAAGCATCCAGTCCGATGCCTTTTCAGGTCTTGTTCTGAGCTGTACTGACAGCCGTGCACCGCCCTGATCCATTCGGCGGGTTAGGTCTTGTGAGAATGCAAAGACAGGTCGAGGATTCTGACCGTAGGGTTCTCGGGCATCCATCTCTGCATTTCTTGGGATAAGTCATCCCGATGGCATCTTGTTCCTGCAGGGTTCTCTGAGCCTGGCCAGCTCACCTTCCATCTTACCTCGGTCATCTCATTCCGAGTTCTCTGGAGCCTCAGGGTCATTCTTCTTGCCAGAGTTTTCTGTCCCTGTTGTGTCCCCTCGTTTGTCCTGTGCTGTGTCACGGGTGTTGGTGTGTGTTTGGCCGGGAGCTGCTCTGCCTTGATGCTCAGTGTGGGTGTGGGGGTAATAGGATAATAGTGCTGGGGGCTTGAAATTTGTGATGTGGGGTGTAGTTAGACTGTAGAGGGTATTCCTAGATTGCCACAAGATGTGTGGAGCTGTCAAGGTATCCTGCAGCACTCTGACTTTTGTCCCAACTTTCTTTCAGATGCAGAGGGATGAAATCCGTGGCAGAGCCCCCCATCCTGGGTGAGGGGCTCCCCTGAGAAGATCGATCGCTATTCAAGGTGAGAGTCACATATTTCACATTTTTTGGCACTCCAGTGCAGGCCACCTGCATTTACAGCTTGAAACAGGTGAGTCCCTTGGTAACCCCCCTGGGCAGCAGCTGGAGCCTGCTCCGGGCTGGGCTGAGGGAGCAAACACTTGTGGCTGACACAGCTCCACACTGGGGGTACTTGGGAAAACACCTGCCTTGTCCTGGATTGTTTTTTTTTTTGAGCTTTTGACAAGGTTTTAGTCATCACCTTGGTAAAAATAAATGGTAAGGACTGAAGACATGAGAGGCTGGCAGGTTATATGCACGAAAGACAACTTTTTTTTTCTTAAATATTTGTGCAACCTATATCTTAATTTTGAGACTCTTTTTTGGTCAACTTTATTGTAAAACCCCCTTATTTTCAAGTTAGCTGCTTCAATAATGAATTTGTTTTACAAATACCTGCTAATGTCCGAAGGTTAAAGCACTAACACCAACATCCCACCTCTTTTATTTTTGCAGCAAAATTTTATCTTTACTAAACTTGAAACTTGATGTTTTTGCAGGTAGTAAGTTAAAGAAGGTGTTTATCTGCCCATCACTGATAGTCAGGGTCATGAAGAAATTGCTCTAGTGTTCTAAAATAAATGCAGATTTTTAGGCCTCTCCCATTCTCTCTGACTAGCAGCATGTGAATTGATTTTTGATCTCCTTTCTGTTGGTGTCTGTGGGTTTTAAGCTGCATGGAGAAGGTGTCTGTGGACATGGCACCCAGGGAATGGTGCTGGGAAGGGCAGGATGGAAAGGAGCTGCTCAGGAATCCAGAGCAGCAGTGGAGTGGGAGCTGGTGCTGCTGCCTCAGTCACACCCTCCTGGACAGTCTGTGCAGTGATAATATTCCTACTTTCCTTCCTGAACCTGGGGTTGGAGGAGAACATGAGTCTTGGCATTGTTGGAAAGGGGAACTCCAGGGAAAAACTGCTGTTTGTGTCCTCAGAGAGCAGTGGGAAGAGCCTGGGAGAAATCCTGGCTGGCTGAGGGATCCTTGTGTCCCCTCAGGAATAAATCCCTGCGTCTCCTCAGACCTGCTGGTTTGCAGTAGAGTTTGGGCACCTTTCGCTGCAGCTGTGGTTCTTAATAACTGGAAGTCCATGGATTGCTGGGCGATTCCCATAAGTTCTCCTATTTTGTAGGAGCTGCACGGTGAGGTCAGCATTCT
This sequence comes from Chamaea fasciata, assembly GCF_029207755.1. Classification (NCBI taxonomy): domain Eukaryota; kingdom Metazoa; phylum Chordata; class Aves; order Passeriformes; family Sylviidae; genus Chamaea; species Chamaea fasciata. The sequence continues at coordinate 128,256 of NW_027094218.1, read as the reverse complement.
GAGGGAGGCCCTGGCACAGCTGCCAAGGGCAAGGAACGTGGAGCATCCCGGGGCTTCTCCCACCCGAGTTTCTCCCGGAGCGTGCTGCGTGTCGTGCCGGATGTTTAACCCGGGTTTGGGGTGTTCTCCTGCAGTCCCAGCTCTGACTGCTGCCCCCGAGCCCCGGCCTTGCTCGGTCCCAGCACTGAACCTGGCAGGTGGGTGTGCTTTTCCAGCCCTTGAATCCCACGGGCAGTCCCAGATTCCCGGAGCTCCCCGAGGCACAGCCTGGCCTCCCTCCCTGGGAGCTGCATTTCAGTCTGCCTGGACCAAGGCCATCCTGTTTGAGACTTTATTCCTGTTGCTTTTCCTCTTCCAGGTTGTGGGCAAAAAGGAGAGAGCCAGTAGGAAGTGAAGCCACTGGAAGGCCTTATCCCAGTCCAAGGTTGGATAGGAGTAACTGGACCTGTTGAATTCCCACTTCCCTTTAAATTAGAGCAGAGGAAGCAGATTTTAAATCATCATTCCATGAACTTTCACCAGCTTCATGACTCTTGCAAAAGTTTTCAATGTTAGAAATTCCTGAGCTTGTTTTCCAGGCAAGCTTGGATTTAGATGTTATTCCTTCCTTTTATTTGAAGGAATAACTCTGATTTTCTCTCTGATTTTAGTAAGGGAATATTTATTTATTCCAATTTTCCATCCTAATTGGAATTTTTGCACCTTGTAGAGCACATTTCCAAGGAAATTTACCCAATTAATGTTGGTAAATCAGGAATTGTCCAGCACCATCTCCACAAAATTCTGTGAATTCCCAAGAAAACGTTGAAGTATTTATTTGCCATGATTCATCTCTTTGTAAAGTTCAATTTACTGCATTTTTAATTACATAAATGCCATTAAAACCTGAATCCAGGCCTAGCTGCTGTTCCTTGGACACAGGGGGCTGGTTCTTTCCTACCTTGGCACATTTGGGTGTTTGTCCAAAATGAGCTTCCCACTAAAATAGAATTTGTTTCCAAGCAAAAGTGGGAATTGTCTAGAAAACCTTCTGTTCTGGGGGGCACTGGGTTTGTTTCCCTTATTGCTGCATAATTGAGGAAAGCCATGGTGCTTTTTTAGGCAGTGGCAGGAGGTGAAAGCTGCATTTATTTAATTTTGTATTTTATTTCTTGTTATTTTTGTATTTTTATGCTCTTTTGTTGTGGTTTCTCATGTTGCGTTTTGTGGTTTTTCAAAGACTTTTTCTTCCGTTTTTTAATTTTTATATTTTTTTCTTTAGCTATTTATTTACTTGTTAAAACTACTTTTAGTTTTTTATTTTAATTTTTTGTTTAAATTTTTTTTCCACTTTTTTGTTACTTTGAAATTTTTTTCTTTTGGTATTTTAATTTTATTTATTATTTTCTATAGTTTTGGTTTATTTTTTCATGTTTTCTTTGTTCCTTTTTTTTTTCCCCATACTCTTTCTTCCCCCGGGCGCCTGGGGGTTTGGCTGTTGGCAAGAAAGATGAGAAATGACCTCCGTGCCCGCTGGACGTCGGGATGTCATAGAGAGCGCAGTTGGCAAAAGCTCTGTATTTTCTGCTCCATAAAACTCCTGAAGGGAGAAAGCTGTGACCACCGTGGTGCCGTTTTTTCCTTCCCAGCCCCGACCAGGTCTCCTCCTACCCGTGCACAGTGTTACCAGCAGCAGCCTGCTGTCCAGGCTGTCGAGGCGCATTTCAGAGGGGGCAATAAAAACAAAGTAGACGTTTTATTTTGAACTCTCCGACCCTGCTTGTTTATTAGCAAAGAACTCCAAAACAAAGCGAACAAAAAAAGAAAACCCACAAACTAAACTCCCCCGCAACCCACCAAAAAAAAACCATAGAGAAAGAGAAAACATGCCCATATTATTTGAATAAAGATTAAAACTTTACCCCTTAGAAAACCAGGCTCATTTAATTCAAATTAATTGTGTTTCTGATGTGTTAGGTTAATGAATTCATCTAGTGTAAAATATCGTTTAAAATATAAACAAACGAATTAAAAAATAATGAAAAAGAAAAATAACAAAAAGTATAGGATATGAAAAATAATATAAATAATAAATACACAATATATTATTACATACTACACGTTTTATAAATATATATAATATACATAATATAAACATCTATAATGTACATAATCATGATATTTCAATGAAATGTATTATTATTTATAACATTACATAATAAATAATAAATTATTTTATATATAACTTTCTATACTTAATATATATAATAAATATAATAGTATAATAAACATAATACATGATGTATAATGTACATAATATAAAAGCTGAATTGTAATGATTAATGTAAATATCAGAATCACAAAGATAAAAAATATTGAAATAGAGCCTGAACGAAAGGCTGTTTTGGTTCGGTCTGGTTGCTGGCAGGGCTCTCGCAGGTGTGCTCGGGGGTCTTTTGGGCCATTTATTCCGGAGGCTGTTCGCAAGGGCATTTCTGGGCACGTTCGTTTATGGCTCCGCTCCGCGCCGCCGCGCGGCAGTGCTGCCACCCTGTGGGCAGAGAGCGGTAGTGCAGCTTCCCCCCCGCCCGGCCCGCCCGATCTGTGCGGCAATGCTGCCACCGTGTGGGAAAACAGCGGTAGTGCAGCTGTCCCTCCCGCCCGTCCCGCCTGATCTGTGCGGCAATGCTGCCATCGTGTGGGCAAAGAGCGGTAGTGCAGCTGTCCCTCCCGCCCGTCCCGCCGGAGCCGTGCGGCAATGCTGCCACCCTGTGGGCAAAGAGCGGTAGTGCAGCTGTCCCCCACGATCGTCCCGCCGGAGCCGTGCGGCAGTGCTGCCACCCTGTGGGCAAAGAGCGGTAGTGCAGCTGTCCCCCCCCGCCCGTCCCCGACGCGCGTGGCAGCCCCGCATTGTGAGCTCGGGGGCGGCGCTGCCGCCCGCCCGCCCGCAGCTCGGGGCCGAAAGGGAGGGAAAAAGGCAAGGAGCCCGGGCGCGTGGCAGCCGGCTGCCTGCGCGCGCCACCCGGACCCCGGAGCCGTCCGGGCGCGATTTTCCGCGGCGTCTGCGGGTGTGCGGACACGGGATGGGGGCGCAGCGGCGCCGCGGGCGGCAGTCCATTGAGTCAGGCGCTTGTGTGAGCGGCCGAGGGGGCATTTTAGTGGGTTCCACTACCAAGATGGCGGCGAGACGCGAGGCGCCTGACCTTCTAAAAAGGGCGGCCAAAAGGGCGGGAAAAAATAAGGACCCTATAGGTGTTTATGCAGCTGCCTGCACAAAACCCCGACTACGGCGCCGCCCGGGGGCAATTTTCCGCGGCGTTTCCAGGTGTGGGGACACGGGCCGTGTGCTCAGTCGCGACGCGCTTGCGTTCGGATTCGTGGATTTAGTCAGGTGTCTGTGTAAACACCTGGCGGAGGCCTATGCCGAGCCACAAAGAACATGGCGGCCGGGACGGAAGTGGCCTCAGGAGCAACCAAGATGGCGGCAAGGAAAAGCGGAAGTCACGCGTCGCCCCTCACAAAATGGCGCCGAGGCGCGAGGCGCCCGACCTTCCAAAAAGGGCGGCCAAAAGGGCGGGAAAAAATAAGGACCCTTTAGGCGTTTACGCAGATGCCTGCACAAAAACCCCGACTACAGCGCCGCCCGGGCGCAATTTTCCGCGGCGTTTCCAGGTGTGCAGACACCGGCCATGTGCTCATCCGCGCCGCCTCCGGGTTCGGATTCGTGGATTTAGTCAGGCGTCTGTGTAAACACCTGCCGGGGGCCTTAGCGGTGCCGCAAAAAAGATGCCGGCGGGACCGGAAGTGGCCTCAGACGCAACCAAGATGGCGGCAAGGAAGGGCGGAATGCTCGTGGGGCTCATCGCGGCCGAAAATCACCGAGTGCAGCTCACACCCTGCAATGGCAAAAGCTGTTTTATTAAAACTCAGCCGAGAATTTTCCTCTTATTTCCAGGTCACAGGATATACTGAGCCTGAGAGGGATCCTAAAATCTGACTCTCAAGCAGACGGACCGTTTGAGAATCGAACTCAGCACCTTGGCATTACCCGGACTCTGCTCCAAGCAGCTGAACCAATCTCTGCATTATGGGGATGGACCTCCATAGGATGGCAACGCTTGGCCCCACTAAGGTAAGTGCAGTGCCGCCTTCTCTGCCAAAGCTGCTTCACACAGCAGCCCCTGGAATGGCTCGAGGGCAGAACTGGCTGGCAGGTCACGACAGCACAAAGCTCTTCCAGTGACGCTGATTTCCTGTCCTTTCCAGGATTTACTCAACAGCTGCCGTAAAAGTACTTACACAAAGTCTCTTTCTGGGCGGAAAGGAGCAGGACAAGTCCTGAGGCTTCCCTTCTTCCACGGCCAAAGTTCTGGAGAGAGGCAGGGCCGGTCCCACCCGCACAGGGGCGTTTCCTGCAGGTGAGTGTTGCCGGGCCAAACTGATGGCAGCTGCTGAGGCCGGGGCTGCTTTTCTGGCCGGAGGCCTCGGTGCCCCCCCGTGCCGCCTGCAGTGTCCCTCGGGGTTTCCTGCAGGTGTCCCGGGTGCCCGGAGGCGCAGGGAGGAAGGAGGCCGGCAGCCCCAGCGGGGCCAGCAGCCCTGGGATGATGTGCAGGGGAGGAGCTGTGCCTGCGGGGCCCCGCCCGTGGCAGCGGCGGCCAAACGCAGGGCCCGGGGCCGGGCTCGGGGCTGGCACGGACACGGCCCCGGGGCTGCCGCGGCTCCTCGGCCAGGGGCTGCTCCCACCGGGCACGGGGAGATGCTGCAGCCCGGACAGAGGCACCCACAGCCCAAGAGCTCCCCAGGGAACAGCTGGCATTGCCCGGGAACGGCGGCTCGGGCTGTCTGCAGAGGGGCTCAGACAGCAATTCCCACCTCCCGGAGCTCCCACACAGTTGCCAGGGATGTCCTGGCCACCCCAAATCCCCTCCCTTTCAGCCTGAGGACATCACCCATCGGCAGCATTAAAGCCAAGGTGCTCCTCCCTCACAGAAATTAAATCCAGAGCAACGGCCCTCGGAGATGCCTCAAAATCAAAGGTTTGAGTGGGATGGAGTTTCGTTTGGATGAAGTCTGGACTTTTCCAGGGAGCCAGCCGGAGTGCAGAAGTGATGGAAAGCTTTTGCAGGTGGGTCCCACTGGAGGTGTGCTGAAGGCAGGGATGGGCATCCCTTGCCTGAGGGAAAGGCACTTGCAGAGGCCACTGCTGGGGCTCGGAAAGGAGCTGAGCTCCTGCAGGGAGCTGTGTCCTCCCGAGGGCACAGGGGCTGCCTCAGCACAGGCCGGCCAGTGCCTTCTCCTGCTCTGAAACATCACCTGGAGCCCGAGCTCAGGGGGTGGCTGAATTCCAGGGAAATCTGACAGGTGACCCCCAGGGGATGAGGGTTAGAATTAACCAAATCTATGGAATAGAAACCTATCCTGTCCCTATCCTGCTGTGCTTCCTTGGAAGCTCTGCTAGTTCCTGACACGTCTGGCATTCAAGCAGCAGCTCTGCGTGGGAATATCCATGCTCTGTGAGGCACTGTGAGGTTATTGCAGCAGGAACTGAGCAGGGAATTCGGGGCCGTGGGTATAATTCATCTAAACTAGCAAAGGTGACAGTGAACCCCAAATCTGGGCACCACACAGAGAACAATCTTTGTGCTGCCCTGTCAGCTCAAGCCCCTGGGCTGGGAAGTTTTGGGAGTCAAACATATGGAATGATAGAAGTCACAGCAACTGGTGTCACCCCGAGGGACAGTCCAAGTCCCAGACAATTCCTCTGCAGTCCCCTGGGGGGGAAAACACCCTCTGTCTGCCAGGAGCCCTGACTCTGCTTCTCCTATCAGCTGTGTTGGGCTTTAAGAACTTGAAATAACTTTGAAGCCAAAGAAATCACCTTTTCCTTCTGGTTTGATTGTGTTTTTTTGTTGTTTTTTTTTTTTTTTCTTTCAGGTGCTGGACTTGCTTCTGTGGATGTGTGCTGAGCTCTGGCTGCAGGGGACTGTCAGGCCTGAATGGCTGTGAGTTTGTGTTCTTCTCGCTGGGGAAGCAGAAATAATTATTAATTAGACTGCAGAAATGTTTTCAGAAACCTTTCCCCTTTCCTGCCCTTTGCTGGTGGATCTTCTCTTTCTGCCTTTGACTTTACAAAGCTGTTCCCTGATGTCAATTCCCCTGCCTGAATTCCTTGCAGCTCCTAGCTGGGAAAAACTGGGATGATGTCCTAGGGATGTTCTTAGGGGAGGACAGAGGTGAGATTTTTGCCTGTATTTTTCTAATATTTTCTAAAATTTCAGGGAGCTGCTCCTGCTCCTGCTCCTGCCCCTAATCCTGCTGCTGCTGCACAAGTGGAGCCTTGTCAGCGAAGACCTGCATCTGCAGGAGGCCCCGCAGGCCCTGGCTGGGAAGTGCCAAAACAAAGAAGTGATCAGTAAGTGCTGAACTGCTTCCAGGAGGGCATATTTTGTTGCAGCCGTTACAGACCAACCGTGTGGTGCTGGTGACTTTGTGTGAGTTGCTTTATTAAAGCCAATCGTTGGTAAGGGTTTTGAGCCTGCCTTGGAGAGCACTTGGAGCTCTGGGTGCCCTGGCTTTCCCCTAGGTGGCCCTGGGGGCGCCCCGGCTGTCCCCTAGGTGTCCCTGGGGTGCTCTGGCTGTCCCTGGGGTTGCCCTGGCTGTCCCCTAGGTGTCCCTGGAGTGCCCTGGCTGTCCCCTAGGTGTCCCTTGGGGTCCACGGGCTGTCCACTAGGTGTCCCTTGGGGGGACCTGACTGTCCCTGGGATGCCCTGGCTGTCCCCTAGGTGTCCCTTGGGGTCCACGGGCTGTCCACCAGGTGTCCCTTGGGGGGACCTGACTGTCCCTGGGATGCCCTGGCTGTCCCCTAGGTGTCCCTGGGGGTGCCCTGGCTGTCCCCTAGTTGTCCCGGGGGTGCCCTGGCTGTCTCTTAGGTGTCCCTGGGGGTGCCCTGGCTGTCCCCTAGGTGTCCCAGGGCTGCCCTGGCTGTCTTTTAGGTGTCCCTGGGGGTGCCCTGACTGTCCCCTAGGGGTACCTTGTCTGTCCCTGGGGGGGCCCTGGCTGTCTTCCTAGGTGTCCCTGGGGGGCCCTGGCTGTCCCCTAGATGTCCTTGGGGTGCCTTGCTGTCCCCAAGGCGTCCCTGGGGTGCCCTGGCTGTCCCTGGGGTTGCCTTCCCTGTCCCCTAGGTGTCCCTGGGGTGCCCTGGCTGTCCCCTCGGTGTCCCTGGGGGTGCCCTGGGTGTCCCCTAGGTGTCCCTGGGGGTGCCCTGGGTGTCCCTGGGGTGCCCTGGGGGTGCCCTGGCTGTCCCGTAGGTGTCCCAGGGCTGCCCTGGCTGTCCCATAGGTGTCCCTGGGGGTGCCCTGGCTGTTCCTTAGGTGTCCCTGGGGGTGCCCTGGCTGTCCCTTAGGTGTCCCTGGGGGTTCCCTGGCTATCTGTGGGGTGCCGTGGCTGCCTCTGGGGTGCCCTTGATGTCCCCTAGGTGTCCCTGGGGTGCCCTGAGTGTCCCTGTGGGTGCCCTGGCTGTCCCCTAGGTGTCCCTGGGGTGCCCTGGTTGTCCTTTAGGTGTCCCTGGGTGTGCCCTGGCTGTCCCCTAGGTGTCCCTGCCTCGCTCGTATCCTCGACTCCGCCTCCGGCGCCATGGTGACACCCCTCCCAGTCTGGACCGGTGTGGCCACACCCCCTCCCCTGGGGCCATTAGACCCATCCCAGTACAGACCAGTAAGGCACCGTGTGCCCACCATGGACCCCCACACGCCTGCCAGTTCGTCCCAGTCCACTCCCCGTCCATCCCATTTCTCTCTGATCACCCTCCCAGTGCTCCCAGTCCATCCCAGTCCCGCAGGTGCTGGTGCTTGTGGCTTGATCAGCTGGTGCCTGTCCGCAACGTGGAGCGGGTCAAATGAGGCCTCAGGGGGAGGGGGGGGCGGATTTTGGGGGGTCCTGGGGGTCCCGAGTTGTCCTGGAGGGGTTTGGGGGGTCTGCGGGGAGTCTCAAGGGGCTGCTGTGGGTGTTTTTCGGAGATCTTCGGGAGGTTTGGGCGGCCCATTTGAGGCATCAAAGGAACCTGAGGAGGGTTTTGCGGGCTCCTGGAGGTCGGGGGGGCCCTGGGGGTGGTTTGGGGGGCACTGGGGGGTTCCAGCCCGTGACCCCCCCCCGTTTTTGACCCCCCCCCCCCCCCCGAGCTGTTTTGGTCTCATCGACGCCCTCCTGAAGCCCAAGGGGGGGTGGGCGCTGGGCCCCCCCCGCTGCCCCCTCCCCTGCCACCCTCGCGACGCCCTGCAGGTGAGGGACCCCCAAAAACCCCTCCCCAGACCCCAAATTCACCCCTGGGACCCCAAAAAACCCCCAAAACCTCTCCCCGGACCCCAAATTCACCCCTGAGGCCCCAAAAAACCCCCAAACCCCTCCCCATGAACCCCAAATCCACCCCTGGGACCCCCCAAAACCTCCCCAGGACCCCAGATCCACCCCGGGACCCCCAAATCCATCCCTTGGACCCCCAAAAACCCCCAAATCCATCCCTGGGACCCCCCAAAACCTCCCTTCAAACCCCAAATTCACCCCTCGGACCTCCAGAATCCTTCCACAGGACCCCTCAGGGGTCGTTCCCCACGAAAAAGTGCGGGAAACGTGAGGGGAGAAAAAGGGCGGGAAACGTGAGGGGAGAAAAAGGGCGGGATCAAGTGGAGGGGATCAATGGAATTTTGGGGGGGGTCAGCGACGCTGAGGAAGGATCAATGGAATATTGGGGGGGCATCAATGACATTGGGGGGGTCAGTGACACTCGGGTGGGGATCAATGATGCTGTGGGGGGGGTCGATATCAGCTCGAGGGGCGGCCATGGGTTTTTGGGGGGCCGCAACGCAGGCATCCGTGCTGGGTTTGGAGCGGGGGGGCCCCTTCAACCTCTGGGGGGGCCCTGGCTGTCCCCTGGCTGTACCTGGGGGTGCCCTGCCTGTCCCCTAGGTGTCCCTGGGGATGCCCTGGAGTCCCTGGGGGTGCCCTGGCTGTCCCTGGGGGTCCCTGGCTGTCCCCTAGGTGTCCCTGGGGGTGCCCTGGCTGTCCCTGGGGGTCCCTGGCTGTCCCATAGGTGTCCCTAGGGGTGCCTTGTCTGTCCCTGGGGGGGCCCTGGGTGTACCCTGGTGTCCCTGGGAGGGCCCTGGCTGTCCCCTAAGTGTCCCTGGCTGTCCCCTTGGTGTCCCTGGGGTACCCTGGCTGTCCCTTATGTGTCCCTGGGGGTGCCCAGGGTGTCCCTGGGGTGCCTTGCTGTCCCCTAGGTGTCCCTGGGGGTGCCCTGCCTTTCCCCGAGGTGTCCCTGGGGGTGCCCTGGCTGTCCCCTAGTTGTCCCTGGGGGAGCCCTGGCTGACCCTAGGGTGCCCTGCCTGTCCCCTAGGTGTCCCTGGGAGTGCCCTGGCTGTCACCTAGGTGTCCCTGGGGGTCCCTGGCTGTCCCCTAGTTGTCCCTGGGGGAGCCCTGGCTGTCCCAAGGGTGCCCTGCCTGTCCCCTAGGTGTCCCTGGGAGTGCCCTGGCTGTCCCCTAGGTGTCCCTGGGGGTGCCCTGGGTGTCCCTCTGGGTGCCCTGGCTGTCCCCTAGGTGTCCCTGGGGTCCCCTGGGTGTCCCCGGGGGTGCCCTGGCTGTTCCTGTGGTGCCCTGGCTGTCTTCTAGGTGTCCCTGGGGGGCCCTGGCTGTCCCCTAGGTGTCCCTGGGGTTCCCTGGCTGTCCCTGGGGTGCCCAGGCTTTCCTATAGGTGTCCCTGGGGGTGCCCTGGCTGTCCCCTAGGTGTCCCAGGGCTGCCCTGGCTGTCCCATAGGTGTCCCTGGGGGTGCCCTGGCTGTTCCTTAGGTGTCCCTGGGGGTGCCCTGGCTGTCCCTTAGGTGTCCCTGGGGTTCCCTGGCTGTCCCTGGGGTGCCCAGACTTTCCTATAGGTGTCCCTGGGGGTGCCCTGGCTGTCCCCTAGGTGTCCCTGGGGGTGCCCTGGCTGTCCCTGGGGGTCCCTGGCTGTCCCATAGGTGTCCCTAGGGGTGCCTTGTCTGTCCCTGGGGGGGCCCTGGGTGTACCCTGGTGTCCCTGGGAGGGCCCTGGCTGTCCCCTAAGTGTCCCTGGGGGTGCTCTGGTGTCCCTGGTGTGCCCTAGCTGTCCCCTACGTGTCCCTGGGGGTGCCCTGGGTGTCCCTGAGGTGCTCTAGGGGTGCCCCGGCTGTCCCTGGGGGTGCCCAGGCTGTCCCCTAGGGGTCCCTGGGGGTACCCTGGCTGTCCCTGGGGTGCCCTGGCTGTCCCCTAGGTGTCCCTGGGGTGCCCTGGCTGTCCCCTATGTGTCCCTGGTGGTGCCCTGGCTGTCCCCTAGGTGTCCCTGGAGGTGCCCTGGGTGTCCCCTTGGTGTCCCTGGGGGTGCCCTGGCATTCCCTGGGGTGCCCTGGCTGTCCCCTAGGTGTCCCTGGGGGTGCCCTGGCTGTCCCTGGGGTGCCCTGGCTGTCCCCTAGGTGTCCCTGGGGGTGCCCTGACATTCCCTGGGGTGCCCTGGCTGTGCCCTAGGTGTCCGTGGATGTGCCCTGGCTATCCCCTTGGTGTCCCTGGGGGTGCCCTGGCTTTCCCCTAGGTGTCCCTAGGGTGCCCAGGCTGTCCCCTAGCTGTCCCTGGGGGTGCCCTGGGGTGCCCTGGCTGTCCCCTAGGTGTCCCTGGGGGTGCCCTGGCTGTCCCCTAGGTGTCCCTGGGGGCGCCCTGGCTGTCCTTGGGGTGCTCTGGCTGTCCCCTTGGTGTCCCTGGGGGGTGCCATGGCTGTCCCCGAGGTGTCCCTGGGTGTGCCCTGGCTGTCCCCTAGGTGTCCCTGCCTCGCTCGTATCCTCGACTCCGCCTCCGGCGCCATGGTGACACCCCTCCCAGTCTGGACCGGTGTGGCCACACCCCCTCCCCTGGGGCCATTGGACCCATCCCAGTATAGACCAGTAAGGCACCGTGTGCCCACCATCGACCCCCACACGCCTGCCAGTTCATCCTAGTCCACTCCCCGTCCATCCCAGTTCTCTCTGATCACCCTCCCAGTGCTCCCAGTCCATCCCAGTCCCGCAGGTGCTGGTGCTTGTGGCTTGATCAGCTGGTGCCTGTCCGCAACGTGGAGCGGGTCAAACGAGGCCTCAGGGGGAGGGGGGGGGCGGATTTTGGGGGGTCCTGGGGGTCCCGAGTTGTCCTGGAGGGGTTTGGGGGGTTTTGGGGGGTCTGGGGGGAGTCCTGGGGGCTGCTTTGGGTGTTTTTGGGGAATCTTCGGGAGGTTTGGGCAGCCCATTTGAGGCATCAAAGGAACCTGAGGAGGGTTTTGCGGGCTCCTGGAGGTCGGGGGGGCCCTGGGGGTGGTTTGGGGGGCACTGGGGGGTTCCAGCCCGTGACCCCCCCCGTTTTTGACCCCCCCCCCCGAGCTGTTTCGGTCTCATCGACGCCCTCCTGAAGCCCAAGGGGGGGTGGGCGCTGGGCCCCCCCTGCTGCCCCCTCCCCTGCCACCCCCGCGACGCCCTGCAGGTGAGGGACCCCCAAAAACCCCTCCCCAGACCCCAAATTCACCCCTGGGACCCCGAAAAACCCCCCAAACCTCTCCCCGGACCCCAAATTCACCCCTGAGGCCCCAAAAAACCCCCAAACCCCTCCCCATGAACCCCAAATCCACCCCTGGGACCCCCCAAAACCTCCCCAGGACCCCAGATCCACCCCGGGACCCCCAAATCCATCCCTTGGACCCCCAAAAACCCCCAAATCCATCCCTGGGACCCCCCAAAACCTCCCTCCAAACCCCAAATTCACCCCTCGGACCTCCAGAATCCTTCCACAGGACCCCTCAGGGGTCGTTCCCCACGAAAAAGTGCGGGAAACGTGAGGGGAGAAAAAGGGCGGGAAACGTGAGGGGAGAAAAAGGGCGGGAAACGTGAGGGGAGAAAAAGGGCGGGATCAAGTGGGGAGATCAGTGGAATATTGGGGGGGGTCAGTGACGCTGAGGGAAGATCAATGGAATATTGGGGGGGCATCAATGACATTGGGGGGGTCAGTGACACTCGGGTGGGGATCAATGATGCTGTGGGGGGGTCGATATCAGAGGTTATCAGAGGAAATCGCCGCCGCCGTCCTCCCGTGCCCAGAGCCCCGGCAGGACCCCAGCGCAGCTCCGGCTGCAGGCGGAGCAGGAGCGGCTCCTGCCGCCCGCAGCGATCCCGGTCCCGATCCCGACCGCAACGCCAGCTTGGGCCTCAGGCCCCGAGACCCACAACCCGCCCGCCGGGGGGGGCCGCACCTCTCGGGAGCCGCAGCCGACATTGACAGGACCCGAACCAGAACGCCCGCTCCCATTCCCGGCCCCGCCTGGCTCCGCGCAGGGCCGCGAGCAACCTCGGCTCGGCTCGGCTCGGCTCAGCTGCGAGGGGCGGGGCGGGGTCGCGGGCGATGGTCCCGCCCCCAAGCCGGGGCGTGCTCGGGGCGGAGCCGGGGCGGGCTCGGGGCGGAGCCGGGGCGGGCTCGGGGCGGATCCGGGGCGGGCTCGGGGCGGATCCGGAGCGGATCCGGGGCGGGCTCGGGGCGGAGCCGAGGCGGGCTCGGGGCGGAGCCGGGGCGGGCTCTGGGCGGAGCCGGGGCGGGCTCGGGGCGGAGCCGGGGCGGGCTCGGGGTGGGCTCGGGGCGGAGCAGGGGCAGAGCCGGGGCGGGCTCGGGGCGGGGCCGGGGCGGAGCCGGGGCTCTGTGAGGCGGGGCCCGGAGGCAGCCGGGGCCGGGCAGTACCGGGGGCGCGGCTTCAGGGGCGCGGGGCGGGTCCCAAGTGCACGGCGCCGGGACCCCACCGGGGCGTTCCTCACCGAGCCCATAGAGCAGCAGCTACTTCCGCCACCCTTTTGAATCCCCGCGATTGGCGGGCTCGCTGAGGCATCGGCAGTGCTGATTGGACAGCGGGCCCCGGGAACCGCCCCCGCCCCCCGGCCCGCGCTGAGGGCCCGGGGCCTCCGCCCTCAGACCGGCTCCGGCTCCAACCCGGCCCGGGCTCTGCTCCGGTCCCCCCGGCCCGCCCTGAGGGCCCGGGGGCTCTGCGCCGAGACCGGCCTTGCCCCTCCCCGCCTCGCCCTGTAGTAGATTTCTGTTTGGTTTGTGGGAAGAAACAGGTGTGAGAAGTGAGATTTGTGCTGGAGAGGTGCTGCTGGGAAGAAAGGATGGAGTAAATCTGCTCCAAGGATGTGCGATGAAGAATTCAGGGTCAGAGGTGGGCAGTATTTATAAACTGTCTCCATATTTCCCTGTATCTCTGGGTGTTTGGATTGAGCCTGGGATTGTCAGCTATGTTATAAACAAGCCAACCCGGCTACTGAACTCCCAATGAACGTTTGGAAACCCTTGCACAGAAAGACAAGGTAGTAATGATTCCAAAGGAGAAAATGTAAATGAAGGGTAACGATTGCTGGGAAATTTCCTTAGGAATTGTGAACCTCACACAAACGGAATTTAGGAGGTGGAATCCCAGTTTCAGCCTTGGGCACGTGCAGGAGAAGAGGGATCCTTATTCACAGCAAGGAAAGCCCGGTGCCCCAGCGTGTCAGTGCACACAGTGCAATGTCCAGGAAATGAGCAGCAGGGACTGGCAGCAGCTGCAGGTGAGAGCTGTCACAGGCTGATTGAGGGGACAGAGCAGCCCCAGGTGAGAGCTGTCACAGGCTGATTGAGGGGACAGAGCAGCCCCAGGTGAGAGCTGTCACACTGATGAGGGGACAGGTGTAAGCTGTAAAGGATAACGAGGGGGCGGGTCCTGCCAGCACTGCTTTAAGAGGGGAGCCCGAGCTCAGTTTGGCACGGAGCTGCGGGAGGAGAGGGGTTTATGCTGGGCTCCCAGGTGAGGCTCATGGAAGGATGGTGAGTTCATCTCACAGGGGCTGGGGGAGGCCTTGGGCGTGGAACATTACTTCAGGAGGTGCTGAGGGACAGACCTTTGTGCCGAGCAGCAGCAGCACAAAAGGTTGAAATAAGTTTTGGTTTGGCATGTAGTGATGGGATTGGCGTCTATGGTGTGCTAGTGTTATCTAAAGGTTTAAACTTTAATGTTTATTTTTAAAGCTTTAAGTTAATGAATTAATATAGGTTGCAAGACATGGGCTTTTTCCTTTTTATTTGGCTAGCGGGAGGTCTTTAACTTTGGGGGCGCTCTGGGTATATGTTCTGGAGTATTATTGAGGGGATTGGACGTGGGGTTGTTTTTATTATATTCAGTAGTTTGACTGGGGGTGATAAGAGTTGGCTTTTTTTGCTGGAATTTTTTTTGGGGTTGTCTGTTTGAAAATTTATGTATTTATGCAGTTAAGTGTAGTGGTGTTTCCGGTGTAACTCTTCAGCTTATGTTATTGTTTGTGTGTTTGAGGTGGTCCACTTGTCTTACGCCCTGACCGATTGGCCAACAGATCTGCTGAGGTCATACATCGATGTTTGTTTTATTTCTTGTAGCCGAATAAGAGACAGCAGCCCGGTGACAGCAGGAAATTCCCAGAGGGCGAGGCGGCCTTCTGTGGCACCCGACATGGATTCTCATCCCCAGACGTCCAAGAGATAAGTGGAGGGTTCAGAGCCACAGAGGGGATGAAAGTGGAGTGCTGGGTCAGGACTTGTCAGGAGGGGTTTTTGAGTCAGGTTTGGAGATAGGGATGTCCAAGATGTGCCAATTGAGAGTACAGGTGTACCAGCCCGACCCAAACCCGAAGGAGTAGCCCTAAAGACATGCCCGTTTCCCTGAGTGCGGGTACAGGCAGGAGCCCTTATGCAGGACAATGCCAGAAGGCCTGGCTGCGAGGTGTAGGGCTCTAAAGAAGTTGGGTTTAGAAGGGGGGAGGTGTAGCCACACACACAGAGGCTGAGGTAAAGGACTCAAGGACTAGAGGACACACGGTGAAAACCAGGGGAACAGGCTAGGATACAAGTCAGAGTACAGGTGTAGCGGCCCTCACAGCACTGCTACCAGCACACTTCCCCTGAGAGCAGGTGCAGGCAGCAGCCCTAGTGCAGGAACACACCAGAAGCTCTGACCTGTGCAGACACTGTCAGGCTAGGGCCAGGCAGGAAGCGATAGTGGGGAGCAGGATCCAGCAGGGCTGGGGATAACGGGGGTTTCCCGCCCCACCCACCCTGGGATTCCCTGTCTCTCCGCAGCCGGTGGAAGTGCTCCTGATTTCCCTCTCGAGGCGGCGGTTGGTAAGGCTTCGTGCCTTTTGCCACCGCAAAGAGTTCGGCTCTGTCAGCCTCTGCCCTGTCTCAGGGCCACGTTTCTTAGGGTAGGCAGGGAACAACTGTGGATGTACCTGTCCTGCGTGCGGGACAGCTCTTGGGACCCTAACGGTGCAGAGCGTCCCCGGCTGCAAGGTCTAGGGCTCTGAAGAAGCAGGGTTCAGAAGGGGGGAGGTTACAGTGATGCACACAGAGGCTGAGGTAAAGGACTGAAGGACTAGAGAACACACAGTGAAAATCAGGGGTACAGCCTAGGATACAAGTCAGAGTACAGGTATCCCGGTCCTCACAGTGCTGCTTCCAACACTGTTTCCCTGAGAGCAGGTGCAGGCAGCAATCCTAATGGCAAGGCAATGCCAGAAGTCCTGAGAGGTGCAGGCAGTAACCCTAAGCTAGGGCCAGGCAGGAAGTGACAGTGGTGGGGCCGAGTCCACAGGGTTGAGGTTCACCGGGGATGTCCACCCTGCGTTCCTGTCCTGCTCTAACTGGGGATGCTCACAGCCCTAATGGAGGCCACGGTGGGTGGGCTCAGTGCCAGTAATGCCTCTAAGGCTTTGGCGCTGCGAGCGTCAGCCTCCGAGCTCAGCTGAAGCACACACGGGGCCCGAGGACCCGGTCCTGCTTAAGAGACGGTGAGTAGCAGAGCTGCTGGTTTTTGCCTGATGTGCAGCTAAGATTATGCTTTGATGTTTGGTTTTCTTTATTGTAGCTGACTAGGAGACAGCAGGCAAGTGACAGGAGGAATTTCCCAGAGGGAGAGGCGGCCTTCTTTGGGACCCAGCGTGGATTCACCTCCCCAGACATCTGAGAGATAAGTGGAGGGCTCGGAACTAGGGAGAGGATGAAAGCGGGGTGCCAGGGCAGGGGTCAGCGGGAGGGATTTTTTGAGTCGGGTTTGGAGATGGGGATGTCCCAGATGTGACCCCTTAGGCTACAATAAGGGAAAGTCTCATTCTGGATCACAGTGCTGAGGTGTGCAGGGCAGAGCAGTCCCAGGGTGTGTTGTGTCTGTTGTGCACTTTGTGTCTTTTGGGTGTCTTGTCTTTTCCTTTAGTCTTTTCAGGCGCCTGTCAAAACCTCTGGCATCAGTCTTAGCATTTCTGATCTCTGTGCTCCTCAGCCAGGTGCCTTTGTCTCAGCTGCTCGGACACTCATCAGAATCCATCTCTCTTCACAAGCATCCAGTCCGATGCCTTTTCAGGTCTTGTTCTGAGCTGTACTGACAGCCGTGCACCGCCCTGATCCATTCCGGCGGGTTAGGTCTTGTGAGAATGCAAAGACAGGTCGAGGATTCTGACCGTAGGGTTCTCGGGCATCCATCTCTGCATTTCTTGGGATAAGTCATCCCGATGGCATCTTGTTCCTGCAGGGTTCTCTGAGCCTGGCCAGCTCACCTTCCTTCTCACCTCGGTCATCTCATTCCGAGTTCTCTGGACCCTCAGGGTCATTCTTCTTGCCCAGAGTTTTCTGTCCCTGTTGCATCCCCTCGTTTGTCCTGTGCTGTGTCACGGGTGTTGGTGTGTGTTTGGCCGGGAGCTGCTCTGCCTTGATGCTCAGTCTGGGTGTAGGGGTACGAGGGTAATAGTGCCGGGGGCTTGAAATTTGTGATGTGGGGTGTAGTTAGACTGTAGAGGGTATTCCTAGATTGCCACAAGATGTGTGGAGCTGTCAAGGTATCCTGCAGCACTCTGACTTTTGTCCGAACTTTCTTTCAGATGCAGAGGGATGAAATCTGTGGCAGAGCCCCCCAGTCTGGGTGAGGGGCTCCCCTGAGAAGGTCAGTCACTGTTTTGATTTGCAGGGGAGGTGTAAATGATGGCTGTGTTACATCTCTGTTCTTTGTCTTTATTTTTAGGTGGTAAAGCCGGATCTCAGCAGTCAAGCTGACGTGGGCGAGGTGAGCAGCGATGGGTGGACAGAAGCAGTTGCTATTGTTCAAGCCTCACTCGCTGGTGCAACTCTAAGCCTCCGTTATTGTGTGTTTTAGGGAGTCCACTCGCAGGAGGCCGAGCTCCCCTCTCACCAACCGGACGACAGACCCGGGTCACCTCACCCGTGAGCCCTCCGGGAGCATTCCAGGAGTCTGTGATGGAGCCTTGATCTTCTCCTTGTGAAGGCCCCATCCAGGTAGGCTTGGATAACGGGCGAGGAGTTGAGGTGAGTCAGGGAGGAGAAGGAGGGATGGTCCCCTCAAGTTCCAGCGCTGCCACGTCACCTTGTCTGCTCTTTACCCAGGCAGACCCTGCGACGCCGGCGTTGGCCTCTGAGCGCAGCTGAAGCACGGGGCCGAGGACACAGGCAAGCTTAGGAGACAGTGAGTAGCAGAATTGTCGGGTTTTGGGTGATGGGCTGCCAAGATTATGCTTTGATGTTTGGTTTTCTTTATTGTAGCTGTGTAGGAGACAACAGCCCAGCAACAGCAGGAATTTCCCTGAGGGAGAGGCGGCCTTCTTTGCCACCCAGCGTGGATTCACCTCCCTAGACGTCCGAGAGATAAGTGGAGGCCTCGGAGCCAGGGAGGGCTTGAAAGCGGGGTGTGGGATCAGGGGCCACCGGGAGGGATTTTTTGAGTCATTTTTGGTGACAGGGATGTCCAAGAAGTGACCGCTTAGGCTACAGAAAGTCTCATTCTGGATCAGAGTGCCGAGGTGTGCCGGGCAGAGCAGTCCTGGTGTGTGTTGTGTCACTTGTCTGTTGTGCACTCTGTCTGTTTGGTGTCTTGTCTTTTCCTTTTGTCCTTTGAGGGGCCTATCAAAACCCCTGGCATCAGTCTTAGCATTTCTGATCTCTGTGCTCCTCAGCCAGGTGCCTTTGTCTCAGCTGCTCGGACACTCATCAGAATCCATCTCTCTTCACAAGCATCCAGTCCGATGCCTTTTCAGGTCTTGTTCTGAGCTGTACTGACAGCCGTGCACCGCCCTGATCCATTCCGGCGGGTTAGGTCTTGTGAGAATGCAAAGGCAGGTAGAGGATTCTGACTGTAGGATTCTCGGGCATCCATCTCTGCATTTCTTGGGATAAGTCATCCCGATGGCATCTTGTTCCTGCAGGGTTCTCTGAGCCTGGCCAGCACACCTTCAGTCTCACCTCGGTCATCTCATTCCGAGTTCTCTGGACCCTCAGGGTCATTCTTCTTGCCCAGAGTTTTCTGTCCCTGTTGTGTCCCCTCGTTTGTCCTGTGCTGTGTCACGGGTGTTGGTGTGTGTTTGGCCGGGAGCTGCTCTGCCTTGATGCTCAGTCTGGGTGTAGGGGTAATAGGATAATAGTGCTGGGGGCTTGAAATTTGTGATGTGGAGTGTAGCAGGGCTGTCGAGGGTATTCCTAGATTGCCACAAGATATGTGGAGCTGTCAAGGTATCCTGCCGCACTCTGACTGTTGTTCTGACTTTCTTTCAGATGCAGGTGGATGAAATCTGTGGCAGAGCCCCCCATCCTGGGTGAGGGGGCTCCCCTGAGAAGGTCGGTCACTGTTTTGATTTGCAGGGGAGGTGTAAATGGTGGCCGTGTTACAGCTCTGTTCTTTGTCTTTATTTTTAGACCAGACCCTGCGACGCCGGCGTTGGCCTCTGAGCGCAGCTGAAGCACAGGGCCGAGGACACAGGCAAGCTTAGGAGACTGTGAGTAGCAGAATTGCTGGTTTCTGGCTGATGTGCTGCTAAGAGCACAGGGTCACGTTTAGTTCTCTTTATTGTAGCTGACGAGGAGACACCAGCCTGGTCACAGCAGGAATTTCCCCGAGGGAGAGGCAGCCTTCTTTGGGACCCGGCGTGGATGCACCTCCCCAGACATCTGAGAGATAAGTGGAGAGCTCAGAGCCGTAGAGGGCATGAAAGAAGAGTGTGGGGTCACTAGCAAGGTTTTTTGAGTCAGGTTTGAAGACAGGGATGTCTAAGCTGTGACCCCTTAGGTTTCATCCAGGGAGAGTCTCATTCTGGATCACAGTGCCGAGGTGTGCAGGGCAGAGCAGTCCTGGTGTGTGTTGTGTCTGTTGTGCACTCTGTGTCTTGGGTGTCTTGTGTGTGCTGTCTTTTCCCTTAGCCCTTCAGGGGCCTGTCAAAACCTCTGGCATCAGTCTTAGCATTTCTGATCTCTGTGCTCCTCAGCCAGGTGCCTTTGTCTCAGCTGCTCGGACACTCATCAGAATCCATCTCTCTTCACAAGCATCCAGTCCGATGCCTTTTCAGGTCTTGTTCTGAGCTGTACTGACAGCCGTGCACCGCCCTGATCCATTCGGCGGGTTAGGTCTTGTGAGAATGCAAAGACAGGTCGAGGATTCTGACCGTAGGGTTCTCGGGCATCCATCTCTGCATTTCTTGGGATAAGTCATCCCGATGGCATCTTGTTCCTGCAGGGTTCTCTGAGCCTGGCCAGCTCACCTTCCATCTTACCTCGGTCATCTCATTCCGAGTTCTCTGGAGCCTCAGGGTCATTCTTCTTGCCAGAGTTTTCTGTCCCTGTTGTGTCCCCTCGTTTGTCCTGTGCTGTGTCACGGGTGTTGGTGTGTGTTTGGCCGGGAGCTGCTCTGCCTTGATGCTCAGTGTGGGTGTGGGGGTAATAGGATAATAGTGCTGGGGGCTTGAAATTTGTGATGTGGGGTGTAGTTAGACTGTAGAGGGTATTCCTAGATTGCCACAAGATGTGTGGAGCTGTCAAGGTATCCTGCAGCACTCTGACTTTTGTCCCAACTTTCTTTCAGATGCAGAGGGATGAAATCCGTGGCAGAGCCCCCCATCCTGGGTGAGGGGCTCCCCTGAGAAGATCGATCGCTATTCAAGGTGAGAGTCACATATTTCACATTTTTTGGCACTCCAGTGCAGGCCACCTGCATTTACAGCTTGAAACAGGTGAGTCCCTTGGTAACCCCCCTGGGCAGCAGCTGGAGCCTGCTCCGGGCTGGGCTGAGGGAGCAAACACTTGTGGCTGACACAGCTCCACACTGGGGGTACTTGGGAAAACACCTGCCTTGTCCTGGATTGTTTTTTTTTTTGAGCTTTTGACAAGGTTTTAGTCATCACCTTGGTAAAAATAAATGGTAAGGACTGAAGACATGAGAGGCTGGCAGGTTATATGCACGAAAGACAACTTTTTTTTTCTTAAATATTTGTGCAACCTATATCTTAATTTTGAGACTCTTTTTTGGTCAACTTTATTGTAAAACCCCCTTATTTTCAAGTTAGCTGCTTCAATAATGAATTTGTTTTACAAATACCTGCTAATGTCCGAAGGTTAAAGCACTAACACCAACATCCCACCTCTTTTATTTTTGCAGCAAAATTTTATCTTTACTAAACTTGAAACTTGATGTTTTTGCAGGTAGTAAGTTAAAGAAGGTGTTTATCTGCCCATCACTGATAGTCAGGGTCATGAAGAAATTGCTCTAGTGTTCTAAAATAAATGCAGATTTTTAGGCCTCTCCCATTCTCTCTGACTAGCAGCATGTGAATTGATTTTTGATCTCCTTTCTGTTGGTGTCTGTGGGTTTTAAGCTGCATGGAGAAGGTGTCTGTGGACATGGCACCCAGGGAATGGTGCTGGGAAGGGCAGGATGGAAAGGAGCTGCTCAGGAATCCAGAGCAGCAGTGGAGTGGGAGCTGGTGCTGCTGCCTCAGTCACACCCTCCTGGACAGTCTGTGCAGTGATAATATTCCTACTTTCCTTCCTGAACCTGGGGTTGGAGGAGAACATGAGTCTTGGCATTGTTGGAAAGGGGAACTCCAGGGAAAAACTGCTGTTTGTGTCCTCAGAGAGCAGTGGGAAGAGCCTGGGAGAAATCCTGGCTGGCTGAGGGATCCTTGTGTCCCCTCAGGAATAAATCCCTGCGTCTCCTCAGACCTGCTGGTTTGCAGTAGAGTTTGGGCACCTTTCGCTGCAGCTGTGGTTCTTAATAACTGGAAGTCCATGGATTGCTGGGCGATTCCCATAAGTTCTCCTATTTTGTAGGAGCTGCACGGTGAGGTCAGCATTCTGAGGGAGGCCCTGGCACAGCTGCCAAGGGCAAGGAACGTGGAGCATCCCGGGGCTTCTCCCACCCGAGTTTCTCCCGGAGCGTGCTGCGTGTCGTGCCGGATGTTTAACCCGGGTTTGGGGTGTTCTCCTGCAGTCCCAGCTCTGACTGCTGCCCCCGAGCCCCGGCCTTGCTCGGTCCCAGCACTGAACCTGGCAGGTGGGTGTGCTTTTCCAGCCCTTGAATCCCACGGGCAATCCCAGATTCCCGGAGCTCCCCGAGGCACAGCCTGGCCTCCCTCCCTGGGAGCTGCATTTCAGTCTGCCTGGACCAAGGCCATCCTGTTTGAGACTTTATTCCTGTTGCTTTTCCTCTTCCAGGTTGTGGGCAAAAAGGAGAGAGCCAGTAGGAAGTGAAGCCACTGGAAGGCCTTATCCCAGTCCAAGGTTGGATAGGAGTAACTGGACCTGTTGAATTCCCACTTCCCTTTAAATTAGAGCAGAGGAAGCAGATTTTAAATCATCATTCCATGAACTTTCACCAACTTCATGACTCTTGCAAAAGTTTTCAATGTTAGAAATTCCTGAGCTTGTTTTCCAGGCAAGCTTGGATTTAGATGTTATTCCTTCCTTTTATTTGAAGGAATAACTCTGATTTTCTCTCTGATTTTAGTAAGGGAATATTTATTTATTCCAATTTTCCATCCTAATTGGAATTTTTGCACCTTGTAGAGCACATTTCCAAGGAAATTTACCCAATTAATGTTGGTAAATCAGGAATTGTCCAGCACCATCTCCACAAAATTCTGTGAATTCCCAAGAAAACGTTGAAGTATTTATTTGCCATGATTCATCTCTTTGTAAAGTTCAATTTACTGCATTTTTAATTACATAAATGCCATTAAAACCTGAATCCAGGCCTAGCTGCTGTTCCTTGGACACAGGGGGCTGGTTCTTTCCTACCTTGGCACATTTGGGTGTTTGTCCAAAATGAGCTTCCCACTAAAATAGAATTTGTTTCCAAGCAAAAGTGGGAATTGTCTAGAAAACCTTCTGTTCTGGGGGGCACTGGGTTTGTTTCCCTTATTGCTGCATAATTGAGGAAAGCCATGGTGCTTTTTTAGGCAGTGGCAGGAGGTGAAAGCTGCATTTATTTAATTTTGTATTTTATTTCTTGTTATTTTTGTATTTTTATGCTCTTTTGTTGTGGTTTCTCATGTTGCGTTTTGTGGTTTTTCAAAGACTTTTTCTTCCGTTTTTTAATTTTTATATTTTTTTCTTTAGCTATTTATTTACTTGTTAAAACTACTTTTAGTTTTTTATTTTAATTTTTTGTTTAAATTTTTTTTCCACTTTTTTGTTACTTTGAAATTTTTTTCTTTTGGTATTTTAATTTTATTTATTATTTTCTATAGTTTTGGTTTATTTTTTCATGTTTTCTTTGTTCCTTTTTTTTTTCCCCATACTCTTTCTTCCCCCGGGCGCCTGGGGGTTTGGCTGTTGGCAAGAAAGATGAGAAATGACCTCCGTGCCCGCTGGACGTCGGGATGTCATAGAGAGCGCAGTTGGCAAAAGCTCTGTATTTTCTGCTCCATAAAACTCCTGAAGGGAGAAAGCTGTGACCACCGTGGTGCCGTTTTTTCCTTCCCAGCCCCGACCAGGTCTCCTCCTACCCGTGCACAGTGTTACCAGCAGCAGCCTGCTGTCCAGGCTGTCGAGGCGCATTTCAGAGGGGGCAATAAAAACAAAGTAGACGTTTTATTTTGAACTCTCCGACCCTGCTTGTTTATTAGCAAAGAACTCCAAAACAAAGCGAACAAAAAAAGAAAACCCACAAACTAAACTCCCCCGCAACCCACCAAAAAAAAACCATAGAGAAAGAGAAAACATGCCCATATTATTTGAATAAAGATTAAAACTTTACCCCTTAGAAAACCAGGCTCATTTAATTCAAATTAATTGTGTTTCTGATGTGTTAGGTTAATGAATTCATCTAGTGTAAAATATCGTTTAAAATATAAACAAACGAATTAAAAAATAATGAAAAAGAAAAATAACAAAAAGTATAGGATATGAAAAATAATATAAATAATAAATACACAATATATTATTACATACTACACGTTTTATAAATATATATAATATACATAATATAAACATCTATAATGTACATAATCATGATATTTCAATGAAATGTATTATTATTTATAACATTACATAATAAATAATAAATTATTTTATATATAACTTTCTATACTTAATATATATAATAAATATAATAGTATAATAAACATAATACATGATGTATAATGTACATAATATAAAAGCTGAATTGTAATGATTAATGTAAATATCAGAATCACAAAGATAAAAAATATTGAAATAGAGCCTGAACGAAAGGCTTTTTTGTTTCGGTCTGGTTGCTGGCAGGGCTCTCGCAGGTGTGCTCGGGGGTCTTTTGGGCCATTTATTCCGGAGGCTGTTCGCAAGGGCATTTCTGGGCACGTTCGTTTATGGCTCCGCTCCGCGCCGCCGCGCGGCAGTGCTGCCACCCTGTGGGCAGAGAGCGGTAGTGCAGCTTCCCCCCCGCCCGGCCCGCCCGATCTGTGCGGCAATGCTGCCACCGTGTGGGAAAACAGCGGTAGTGCAGCTGTCCCTCCCGCCCGTCCCGCCTGATCTGTGCGGCAATGCTGCCATCGTGTGGGCAAAGAGCGGTAGTGCAGCTGTCCCTCCCGCCCGTCCCGCCGGAGCCGTGCGGCAATGCTGCCACCCTGTGGGCAAAGAGCGGTAGTGCAGCTGTCCCCCACGATCGTCCCGCCGGAGCCGTGCGGCAGTGCTGCCACCCTGTGGGCAAAGAGCGGTAGTGCAGCTGTCCCCCCCCGCCCGTCCCCGACGCGCGTGGCAGCCCCGCATTGTGAGCTCGGGGGCGGCGCTGCCGCCCGCCCGCCCGCAGCTCGGGGCCGAAAGGGAGGGAAAAAGGCAAGGAGCCCGGGCGCGTGGCAGCCGGCTGCCTGCGCGCGCCACCCGGACCCCGGAGCCGTCCGGGCGCGATTTTCCGCGGCGTCTGCGGGTGTGCGGACACGGGATGGGGGCGCAGCGGCGCCGCGGGCGGCAGTCCATTGAGTCAGGCGCTTGTGTGAGCGGCCGAGGGGGCATTTTAGTGGGTTCCACTACCAAGATGGCGGCGAGACGCGAGGCGCCTGACCTTCTAAAAAGGGCGGCCAAAAGGGCGGGAAAAAATAAGGACCCTATAGGTGTTTATGCAGCTGCCTGCACAAAACCCCGACTACGGCGCCGCCCGGGGGCAATTTTCCGCGGCGTTTCCAGGTGTGGGGACACGGGCCGTGTGCTCAGTCGCGACGCGCTTGCGTTCGGATTCGTGGATTTAGTCAGGTGTCTGTGTAAACACCTGGCGGAGGCCTATGCCGAGCCACAAAGAACATGGCGGCCGGGACGGAAGTGGCCTCAGGAGCAACCAAGATGGCGGCAAGGAAAAGCGGAAGTCACGCGTCGCCCCTCACAAAATGGCGCCGAGGCGCGAGGCGCCCGACCTTCCAAAAAGGGCGGCCAAAAGGGCGGGAAAAAATAAGGACCCTTTAGGCGTTTACGCAGATGCCTGCACAAAAACCCCGACTACAGCGCCGCCCGGGCGCAATTTTCCGCGGCGTTTCCAGGTGTGCAGACACCGGCCATGTGCTCATCCGCGCCGCCTCCGGGTTCGGATTCGTGGATTTAGTCAGGCGTCTGTGTAAACACCTGCCGGGGGCCTTAGCGGTGCCGCAAAAAAGATGCCGGCGGGACCGGAAGTGGCCTCAGACGCAACCAAGATGGCGGCAAGGAAGGGCGGAATGCTCGTGGGGCTCATCGCGGCCGAAAATCACCGAGTGCAGCTCACACCCTGCAATGGCAAAAGCTGTTTTATTAAAACTCAGCCGAGAATTTTCCTCTTATTTCCAGGTCACAGGATATACTGAGCCTGAGAGGGATCCTAAAATCTGACTCTCAAGCAGACGGACCGTTTGAGAATCGAACTCAGCACCTTGGCATTACCCGGACTCTGCTCCAAGCAGCTGAACCAATCTCTGCATTATGGGGATGGACCTCCATAGGATGGCAACGCTTGGCCCCACTAAGGTAAGTGCAGTGCCGCCTTCTCTGCCAAAGCTGCTTCACACAGCAGCCCCTGGAATGGCTCGAGGGCAGAACTGGCTGGCAGGTCACGACAGCACAAAGCTCTTCCAGTGACGCTGATTTCCTGTCCTTTCCAGGATTTACTCAACAGCTGCCGTAAAAGTACTTACACAAAGTCTCTTTCTGGGCGGAAAGGAGCAGGACAAGTCCTGAGGCTTCCCTTCTTCCACGGCCAAAGTTCTGGAGAGAGGCAGGGCCGGTCCCACCCGCACAGGGGCGTTTCCTGCAGGTGAGTGTTGCCGGGCCAAACTGATGGCAGCTGCTGAGGCCGGGGCTGCTTTTCTGGCCGGAGGCCTCGGTGCCCCCCCGTGCCGCCTGCAGTGTCCCTCGGGGTTTCCTGCAGGTGTCCCGGGTGCCCGGAGGCGCAGGGAGGAAGGAGGCCGGCAGCCCCAGCGGGGCCAGCAGCCCTGGGATGATGTGCAGGGGAGGAGCTGTGCCTGCGGGGCCCCGCCCGTGGCAGCGGCGGCCAAACGCAGGGCCCGGGGCCGGGCTCGGGGCTGGCACGGACACGGCCCCGGGGCTGCCGCGGCTCCTCGGCCAGGGGCTGCTCCCACCGGGCACGGGGAGATGCTGCAGCCCGGACAGAGGCACCCACAGCCCAAGAGCTCCCCAGGGAACAGCTGGCATTGCCCGGGAACGGCGGCTCGGGCTGTCTGCAGAGGGGCTCAGACAGCAATTCCCACCTCCCGGAGCTCCCACACAGTTGCCAGGGATGTCCTGGCCACCCCAAATCCCCTCCCTTTCAGCCTGAGGACATCACCCATCGGCAGCATTAAAGCCAAGGTGCTCCTCCCTCACAGAAATTAAATCCAGAGCAACGGCCCTCGGAGATGCCTCAAAATCAAAGGTTTGAGTGGGATGGAGTTTCGTTTGGATGAAGTCTGGACTTTTCCAGGGAGCCAGCCGGAGTGCAGAAGTGATGGAAAGCTTTTGCAGGTGGGTCCCACTGGAGGTGTGCTGAAGGCAGGGATGGGCATCCCTTGCCTGAGGGAAAGGCACTTGCAGAGGCCACTGCTGGGGCTCGGAAAGGAGCTGAGCTCCTGCAGGGAGCTGTGTCCTCCCGAGGGCACAGGGGCTGCCTCAGCACAGGCCGGCCAGTGCCTTCTCCTGCTCTGAAACATCACCTGGAGCCCGAGCTCAGGGGGTGGCTGAATTCCAGGGAAATCTGACAGGTGACCCCCAGGGGATGAGGGTTAGAATTAACCAAATCTATGGAATAAAAACCTATCCTGTCCCCATCCTGCTGAGCTTCCTTGGAAGCTCTGCTGGTTCCTGACACATCTGGCATTCAAGCAGCAGCTCTGCGTGGGAATATCCATGCTCTGTGAGGCACTGTGAGGTTATTGCAGCAGGAACTGAGCAGGGAATTCGGGGCCGTGGGTATAATTCATCTAAACTAGCAAAGGTGACAGTGAACCCCAAATCTGGGCACCACACAGAGAACAATCTTTGTGCTGCCCTGTCAGCTCAAGCCCCTGGGCTGGGAAGTTTTGGGAGTCAAACATATGGAATGATAGAAGTCACAGCAACTGGTGTCACCCCGAGGGACAGTCCAAGTCCCAGACAATTCCTCTGCAGTCCCCTGGGGGGGAAGACACCCTCTGTCTGCCAAGAGCCCTGACTCTGTTTCTCCTATCAGCTGTGTTGGGCTTTAAGAACTTGAAATAACTTTGAAGCCAAAGAAATCACCTTTTCCTTTTGGTTTGATTGTGGTTTTTTTTTTTTTTTTTTCTTTCAGATGCTGGACTTGCT
This sequence comes from Chamaea fasciata, assembly GCF_029207755.1. Lineage (NCBI taxonomy): Eukaryota > Metazoa > Chordata > Aves > Passeriformes > Sylviidae > Chamaea > Chamaea fasciata. The sequence goes on along the minus strand of NW_027094218.1, from coordinate 101,170 downwards.
TCTGTGGATGTGTGCTGAGCTCTGGCTGCAGGGGACTGTCAGGCCTGAATGGCTGTGAGTTTGTGTTCTTCTCGCTGGGGAAGCAGAAATAATTATTAATTAGACTGCAGAAATGTTTTCAGAAACCTTTCCCCTTTCCTGCCCTTTGCTGGTGGATCTTCTCTTTCTGCCTTTGACTTTAGAAAGCTGTTCCCTGATGTCAATTCCCCTGCCTGAATTCCTTGCAGCTCCTAGCTGGGAAAAACTGGGATGATGTCCTAGGGATGTTCTTAGGGGAGGACAGAGGTGAGATTTTTGCCTGTATTTTTCTAATATTTTCTAAAATTTCAGGGAGCTGCTCCTGCTCCTGCCCCTAATCCTGCTGCTGCTGCACAAGTGGAGCCTTGTCAGCGAAGACCTGCATCTGCAGGAGGCCCCGCAGGCCCTGGCTGGGAAGTGCCAAAACAAAGAAGTGATTAGTAAGTGCTGAACTGCTTCCAGAAGGGCATATTTTGTTGCAGCCGTTACAGACCAACCGTGTGGTGCTGGTGACTTTGTGTGAGTTGCTTTATTAAAGCCAATCGTTGGTAAGGGTTTTGAGCCTGCCTTGGAGAGCACTTGGAGCTCTGGGTGCCCTGGCTTTCCCCTAGGTGGCCCTGGGGGCGCCCCGGCTGTCCCCTAGGTGTCCCTGGGGTGCTCTGGCTGTCCCTGGGGTTGCCCTGGCTGTCCCCTAGGTGTCCCTGGAGTGCCCTGGCTGTCCCCTAGGTGTCCCTTGGGGTCCACGGGCTGTCCACTAGGTGTCCCTTGGGGGGACCTGACTGTCCCTGGGATGCCCTGGCTGTCCCCTAGGTGTCCCTTGGGGTCCACGGGCTGTCCACTAGGTGTCCCTTGGGGGGACCTGACTGTCCCTGGGGTGCCCTGGCTGTCTCTTAGGTGTCCCTGGGGGTGCCCTGCCTGTCCCCTAGGTGTCCCAGGGCTGCCCTGGCTGTCTTTTAGGTGTCCCTGGGGGTGCCCTGACTGTCCCCTAGGGGTACCTTGTCTGTCCCTGGGGGGGCCCTGGCTGTCCCTGGGGGTGCCCTGGCTGTCCCTGGGGGTACCCTGGTGTCCCTGAGAGGGCCCTGGCTGTCCCCTAAGTGTCCCTGGGGGTGCTCTGGTGTCCCTGGGGATGCCCTGGCTGTCCCCTAGCTGTCCCTGGGGGTGCCCTGGGTGTCCCTGGGGTGCCCTGGCTGTCCCCTAGGTGTCCCTGGGGGTGCCCTGGCTGTCCCTGGTGTGCCCTAGCTGTCCCCTACGTGTCCCTGGGGGTGCCCTGGGGTGCTCTAGGGGTGCCCCGGCTGTCCCTGGGGGTGCCCAGGCTGTCACCTAGGGGTCCCTGGGGGTACCCTGGCTGTCCCCTATGTGTCCCTGGGGGCGCCCTGGCTGTCCCCTAGGTGTCCCTGGGGTGCCGTGGCTGTCCCCTTGGTGTCCCTCGGGGTGCCCTTGCTGGCCCCTAGGTGTCCCTGGAGGTGCCCTGGCTGTCCCCTTGGTGTCCCTGGGGGTGCCCTGGCAGTCCCATAGGTGTCCCTGGAGGTGCCCTGGCTGTTCCTTAGATGTCCCTGGGGGTGCCCTGGCTCTCCTTGGGGAGCCCTGGCTGTCCCTTATGTGTCCCTGGGGGTGCCCAGGGTGTCCCTGGGGTGCCTTGCTGTCCCCTAGGTGTCCCTGGGGGTGCCCTGGGTGTCCCTGTGGGTGCCCTGGCTGTCCCCTAGCTGTCCCTGTCGGTGCCCTGGGTGTCCCTGGGGTGCCCTGGCTGTCCCTTTGGTGTCCCTGGAGGTGCCCTTGCTGTCCCTTGGGGGGCCCTGGCTGTCCCTGAGGGGGCCCTGGCTGTCCCCTAGGTGTCCCTGGGGTTCCCTGGCTGTCCCTGGGGTGCCCAGGCTTTCCTATAGGTGTCCCTGGGGGTGCCCTGGCTGTCCCCTAGGTGTCCCTGGGGTGCCCTGGCTGTCCTTTAGGTGTCCCTGGGGGTGCCCTGGCTGTCCCCTAGGTGTCCCTGCCTCGCTCGTATCCTCGACTCCGCCTCCGGCGCCATGGTGACACCCCTCCCAGTCTGGACCAGTGTGGCCACACCCTCTCCCCTGGGGCCATTAGACCCATCCCAGTACAGACCAGTAAGGCACCGTGTGCCCACCATGGACCCCCACACGCCTGCCAGTTCGTCCCAGTCCACTCCCCGTCCATCCCAGTTCCCTCTGATCACCCTCCCAGTGCTCCCAGTCCATCCCAGTCCCGCAGGTGCTGGTGCTTGTGGCTTGATCAGCTGGTGCCTGTCCGCAACGTGGAGCGGGTCAAATGAGGCCTCAGGGGGAGGGGGGGGCGGATTTTGGGGGGTCCTGGGGGTCCCGAGTTGTCCTGGAGGGGTTTGGGGGGTTTTGGGGGGTGTGCGGGGAGTCTCAAGGGGCTGCTGTGGGTGTTTTTGGGGGGGCTTCGGGAGGTTTGGGCGGCCCATTTGAGGCATCAAAGGAACCTGAGGAGGGTTTTGCGGGCTCCTGGAGGTCGGGGGGGCCCTGGGGGTGGTTTGGGGGGCACTGGGGGGTTCCAGCCCGTGACCCCCCCCCGTTTTTGACCCCCCCCCCCCCCCCCCGAGCTGTTTCGGTCTCATCGACGCCCTCCTGAAGCCCAAGGGGGGGTGGGCGCTGGGCCCCCCCCGCTGCCCCCTCCCCTGCCACCCCCGCGACGCCCTGCAGGTGAGGGACCCCCAAAAACCCCTCCCCGGACCCCAAATTCACCCCTGGGACCCCAAAAAACCCCCAAAACCTCTCCCCGGACCCCAAATTCAGCCCTGAGGCCCCAAAAAACCCCCAAAAACCCCTCCCCATGAACCCCAAATCCACCCCTGGGACCCCCCAAAACCTCCCCAGGACCCCAGATCCACCCCGGGACCCCCAAATCCATCCCTTGGACCCCCAAAAACCCCCAAATCCATCCCTGGGACCCCCCAAAACCTCCCTCCAAACCCCAAATTCACCCCTCGGACCTCCAGAATCCTTCCACAGGACCCCTCAGGGGTCGTTCCCCACGAAAAAGTGCGGGAAACGTGAGGGGAGAAAAAGGGCGGGATCAAGTGGAGGGGATCAATGGAATTTTGGGGGGGGTCAGCGACGCTGAGGAAGGATCAATGGAATATTGGGGGGGCATCAATGACATTGGGGGGGTCAGTGACACTCGGGTGGGGATCAATGATGCTGTGGGGGGGTCGATATCAGCTCGGGGGGAGGCCATGGGTTTTTGGGGGGCCGCAACGCAGGCAGCCGTGCTGGGTTTGGAGCGGGGGGGGCCCCTTCAACCTCTGGGGGGGCCCTGGCTGTCCCCTGGCTGTACCTGGGGGTGCCCTGGCTGTCCCCTAGGTGTCCCTGGGGGTGCCCTGGCTGTCCCTGGGGGTGCCCTGGCTGTCCCTGGGGGTCCCTGGCTGTCCCCTAGGTGTCCCTGGGGTGCCCTGGCTGTCCCCTAGGTGTCCTTGGGGTGCCTTGCTGTCCCCAAGGCGTCCCTGGGGTGCCCTGGCTGTCCCCTAGGTGTCCCTGGGGGTGCCCTGTCTGTCCCTGGGGGTCCCTGGCTGTCCCATAGGTGTCCCTAGGGGTGCCTTGTCTGTCCCTGGGAGGGCCCTGGGGGTACCCTGGTGTCCCTGGGAGGGCCCTGGCTGTCCCCTAAGTGTCCCTGGGGGTGCTCTGGTGTCCCTGGGGTGCCCTGGCTGTCCCCTAGGTGTCCCTGGGTGTGCCTTGTCTGTCCTTGGGGGTGCCTTGTCTGTCCCTGGGGGGGCCGTGGCTGTCCCCTAGGTGACCCTGGGGGTTCCCTGGGTGTCCCTGCGGGGGCCCTGACTGTCCCTGGGGTGCCTTGCTGTCCCCTAGGTATCCCTAGGGTGCCGTGGCTGTCCCCTAGGTGTCCCTGGGGGTACTCTGGCTGTCCCCTAGGTGTCCCTGGGGGTGCCCTGGCTGTCCCTGAGGGGGCCGAGGCTGTCCCCTAGTTGTCCCTGGGGGTTCCCTGGGTGTCCCTGTGGGGGCTCTGGCTGTCCCTGGGGTGCCCTGGCTGTTCCATAGGTGTCACTGGGGGTGCTCTGGAGTCACTGGGGTGCCCTGGCTGTCCCTTAGGTCTCCCTGGGGGTGCCCTGGCTGTCCCCTGCGGGGCCCTGGCTGTCCCTGGGCGGCCCTGGCTATACCCTAGGTGTCCCTGGGGGTCCCTTGTCTTTCCCTGGGGGTGCCATGGCTGTCCCCTAGGTGTCCCTGGGGGTGCCCTGGCTGTCCCTTAGGTGTCCGTAGGGGTGCCTTGTCTGTCCCTGGGGGTGCCCTGGCTGTACCCTACGTGTCCCTGGGGGTGCCTTGTCTGTCCCTTGGGGGGCCCTGGCTGTCCCTGGGGGTGCCCTGGCTGTCCTTTAGGTGTCCCTGGGGGTGCCCTGGCTGTCCCCTTGGTGTCCCTGGGGGTGCCCTGGGTGTCCCTGTCGGGGCCCTGGCTGTCCCCTCGGTGTCCCTGGGGGTTCCCTGGGTGTCCCATCGGGGGCCCTGGCTGTCCCCTAGGTGTCCCTGTGGGGGCCCTGGCTGACCCTGGGGTGCCCTTGCTGTCCCCTAAGTGTCTTTGGGGCTGCCCTGGCTGTCCCCTACGTGTCCCTGGGTGTCCTCTAGGTGTCCCTAGGGGGTGCCCTGGGTGTCCCTGGGGGTGCCCTGGCTGCCTCCTAGGTGTCCCTTGGGGTGCCCTAGGTGTCCCTGGGGGTGCCCTGGCTGTCCTCTAGGTGTCCCTGGGGGAGCCCTGGTGTCTCTGGGGGTGCCCTGGCTGTCCCTGGCGTGGCCAGGGAGTCCCTAGGGTGCCCTGGCTATCCCCTAGGTGTCCCTGGGGTTACCTGGGTGTCCTCTATCTGTCCCTGGGGGTTTCCTTGGTGTCCGTGGCGGTGCCCTGGGGATGCTCTGGCTCTCCCTGGGGCGGCCCTGGCTGCCCCTGGTGTGGCCGTGGCTGTCCCTGGGGTTGCCCTGGCTGTACCCTACGTGTCCCTGGGGGTGCCTTCTCTGTCCCTTGGGGGTCCCTGGCTGTCCCTGTGGGGGCCCTGGCTGTCTTCTAGGTGTCCCTATGGTGCCCTGGCTGTCCCTGGGGTGCCCAGGCTGTCCTTTAGGTGTCCGTGGTGGTGCCCTGGCTGTCCCCTAGGTATCCCTGGGGGTGCCCTGGCTGTCCCTGGGGAGGCCGTGGCTGTCCCCTAGGTGTCCCTGGGGGTTCCCTGGGTGTCCCTGCGGGGGCCCTGGCTGTCCCATAGGTGTCCCTGTGGGGGCCCTGGCTGTCCCTGGGGTGCCCTGGCTGTCTCATAGGTGTCCCTGGGGGTGCTCTGGTGTCACTGGGATGCCCTGGCTGTCCTCTGGGGGGCCCTGGCTGTATCTGGGGGTGCCCTGGCTGTCCCCTAGGTGTCCCTGGGGGTGCCCTGGGTGTTTCTGGGGGTCCCCTGGCTGTCCCATAGGTGTCCCTGGGGATGCCCTGGCTGACCCCTAGGTGTCACTGGGGGTGCCATGGTTGTCCCTTAGGTGTCCCTGGGGGTGCCCTGGCTGTCCCTTAGGTGTTTCTGGGGTGCCCTGGCTGTCCCCTAGGTGTCCCTGCCTCGCCCGGATCATCGACTCCGCCTCTGGCGCCATGGTGACACCCCTCCCAGTCTGGACCAGTGTGGCCACACCCCCTCCCCTGGGGCCAATAGACCCATCCCAGTACAGACCAGTAAGGCACCTTGTGCCCACCATCGACCCCCACACACCTGCCAGTTCATCCCAGTCCACTCCCCGTCCATCCCAGTTCTCTCTGATGACCCTCCCAGTGCTCCCAGTCCATCCCAGTCCCGCAGGTGCTGGTGCTTGTGGCTTGATCAGCTGGTGCCTGTCCGCAACGTGGAGCGGGTCAAATGAGGCCTCAGGGGGAGGGGGGGGCGGATTTTGGGGGGTCCTGGGGGTCCCGAGTTGTCCTGGAGGGGTTTGGGGGGTTTTGGGGGGCCTGGGGGGAGTCCTGGGGGCTGCTTTGGGTGTTTTTGGGGGATCTTCGGGAGGTTTGGGCGGCCCATTTGAGGCATCAAAGGAACCTGAGGAGGGTTTTGCGGGCTCCTGGAGGTCGGGGGGGCCCTGGGGGTGGTTTGGGGGGCACTGGGGGGTTCCAGCCCGTGCCCCCCCCCCTCGTTTTTGACCCCCCCCCCCGAGCTGTTTCGGTCTCATCGACGCCCTCCTGAAGCCCAAGGGGGGGTGGGCGCTGGGCCCCCCCGCTGCCCCCTCCCCCTGCCACCCCTGCGACGCCCTGCAGGTGGGGGACCCCCAAAAACCCCTCCCCAGACCCCAAATTCACCCCTGGGTCCCCAAAAAAACCCCAAAACCTCTCCCCGGACCCCAAATTCACCCCTGAGGCCCCAAAAAACCCCCAAACCCCTCCCCATGAACCCCAAATCCACCCCTGGGACCCCCCAAAACCTCCCCAGGACCCCAGATCCACCCCGGGACCCCCAAATCCATCCCTTGGACCCCCAAAAACCCCCAAATCCATCCCTGGGACCCCCCAAAACCTCCCTCCAAACCCCAAATTCACCCCTCGGACCTCCAGAATCCTTCCACAGGACCCCTCAGGGGTGGTTCCCCACGAAAAAGGGCGGGAAACGTGAGGGGAGAAAAAGGGCGGGAAACGTGAGGGGAGAAAAAGGGCGGGATCAAGTGGAGGGGATCAATGGAATTTTGGGGGGGGTCAGCGACGCTGAGGGAAGATCAATGGAATATTGGGGGGGCATCAATGACATGGGGGGGGGTCAGTGACACTCGGGTGGGGATCAATGATGCTGTGGGGGGGTCGATATCAGAGGTTATCAGAGGAAATCGCCGCCGCCGTCCTCCCGTGCCCAGAGCCCCGCCAGGACTCCAGCGCAGCTCCGGCTGCAGGCGGAGCAGGAGCGGCTCCTGCCGCCCGCAGCGATCCCGGTCCCGATCCCGACCGCAACGCCAGCCCGGTCCTCAGGCCCCGAGACCCACAGCCCGCCCGCCGAGGGGGGCCGCACCGCTCGGGAGCCGCAGCCGACACTGACAGGACCCGAACCAGAACGCCCGCTCCCATTCCCGGCCCCGCCTGGCTCCTCGCAGGGCCGCGAGCAACCTCGGCTCGGCTCAGCTTCGAGGGGCGGGGCGGGGCCGCGGGCGATGGTCCCGCCCCCATCCCGGGCAGCGCGGGGCGCCGGGGCGGGCTCGGGGCGGAGCCGGGGCGGGCTCGGGGCGGAGGCGGGGTGGGCTCGGGGCGGAGCCGGGGCGGAGCCGGGGCGGGCTCGGGGCGGAGCCGGGGCGGGCTCGGGACAGAGCCGGGGCGGGCTTTGGGCGGAGCCGGGGCGGAGCCGGGGCGGGCTCGGGGCGGAGCCGGGGCGGGCTCGGGGCGGAGCCGGGGCGGGCTCGGGGCGGAGCAGGGGCGGAGCCGGGGCGGAGCCGGGGCGGGCTCGGGGCGGAGCCGGGGCGGGCTCGGGGTGGAGCAGGGGCGGAGCCGGGGCGGGGTCGGGGCGGAGCCGGGGCGGAGCCGGGGCTCTGTGAGGCGGGGCCCGGAGGCAGCCGGGGCCGGGCAGTACCGGGGGCGCGGCTTCAGGGGCGCGGGGCGGGTCCCAAGTGCACGGCGCCGGGACCCCACCGGGGCGTTCCTCACCGAGCCCATAGAGCAGCAGCTACTTCCGCCACCCTTTTGAATCCCCGCGATTGGCGGGCTCGCTGAGGCATCGGCAGTGCTGATTGGACAGCGGGCCCCGGGAATCGCGCCCGCCCCCCGGCCCGCGCTGAGGGCCCGGGGCCTCCGCCCTCAGACCGGCTCCGGCTCCAACCCGGCCCGGGCTCTGCTCCGGTCCCCCCGGCCCGCCCTGAGGGCCCGGGGGCTCTGCGCCGAGACCGGCCTCGCCCCTCCCCGCCTCGCCTCGTAGTAGATTTCTGTTTGGTTTGTGGGAAGAAACAGTTGTGAGAAGTGAGATTTGTGCTGGAGAGGTGCTGCTGGGAAGAAAGGATGGAGTAAATCTGCTCCGAGGATGTGTGATGAAGAATTCAGGGTAAGGGTTGGGCAATATTTATAAACTGTCTCCATATTTCCCTGTATCTCTGGGTGTTTGGATTTAGCCTGGGATTGTCAGCTAAGTTATAAAAAAGCCAACTCGGCTACTGAACTCCCAATAAACGTTTGGAACCCTTGCACAGAAAGACAAGTTAGCAACGATTCCAAAGGAAAAATTGTAAATGGAGGGTAACGATTGCGGGGGGATTTCCTTGGGGATTATGACCCTCACACATACGGAATTTAGGAGGTGGAATCCCAGTTTCAGCCTTGGGCACGTGCAGGAGAAGAGGGGTCGTTATCCCTATCAAGGAAAGCCCGGTGCCCCAGCGCGCCAGGTGCGGACAACGAATTCTCCGGGGATGAGCACAAGTCCCCTCTTCCCCTGCCCCGACACTCGGACTGGCAGCAGCTGCAGGTGAGAGCTGTCACAGGATGGTGAGGAGACAGAGCAGCCCCAGGTGTGACCGTCAGGATGAGGAGGGCAGCAGAGCCGCCACAAGTGTGAGCTGTAAAGGATAATGAGGGGCCGGTTCTAGCCGGGGGCGGTTTAATAGAGGAGCCCGAGTTCACTTTGGCATCGGGCCGTGAGGAGCTCAGCGTGGTTTCTGCGGTGGTGGGAAAGCTTCTTACAGCGCCTGCAGGAGCACGTGGATGTGGGGGGTTTCTTTGTGCCGGACAGCAGTAGCAGGTAAGCCAGCATGGGTTTGTAGGGGAGATTTTTTTTTCTTTGCAGCTTTGTCTTACTAATTTCTCTGTGGTGCTCCCAGGAAATAAAAGGAGTTATGGAGAGAAAAGGAGTTCAAATTCAGTGAAGAAACTCTTCTTCTGTGGTTGTCAGTATTCAAACTGAAGAAAACTTTCCACCTGGATTTTTAATGAGTTGTGGTATTTCTATGTGGTTTTTATTAAGTATTATGCTCTTGGGTGGCGTGTAGTGTTTTGTCTGATTTTTGATGTTATGTGTAATTTGGTTTTTGAGTGAGGATAACTTTGTTGGAGGGGTTGTTTGTATTTGAGGTAGAATTAATTTAAGTAGCTTTTTTTGCTAGACTTCTGATACGTGGTATTGGGGTTTTGTGTGTGATATGTAGGTATTCAAGTTGGGTAGGGTTATTTTTTCTGTTTAGTGGCTTTGAATGATTTATTGTGTAGCTTTATCTTGTTTGTAGATGGTGTATGGTGAGAGATATGGTTTCTTTTTCGTGTTAGGTTTTGTAGTTTACATGTCGGTCAGAGTATTTTTGAACTGAGTTCTGTTGAATTGTTTTTGGTGAGATACAGTGTTTTTTGAGGGTGTGTTTTCTAAGGTTTACAATGGTGTAATTGGCTGTAGTGTGAGATGTAAAGGAGGTTTTTATTTTTTTGGTGGTGGTTTTTATTATGGTGAGTGTGTAGTATTTGTTTTGATGGGTTTGGGGTAGTGTGATGTAGCTAATTTATTAGGGTTTTCTAATATTTATAATTCAATTATTGTTTATTGTATTACAGGGATTTATTTATTTAGCTTGTTTGGTTTTAGGGTGTGTTCTATAATTATGGAAAATTTGGGAGATGCTGTTTATAGTTGAATGGATCTTTTAGTTTTAGGATTGAGGGGGTTGCGGGTATATATTTTGAAGTTTTTTTGAGGGGATTGGACATGGGGGTTATTTTTATTATATTTGGTAGTTGGACTTATAGTAATAAGAGCTGGCTTTTTTTGCTGCATTATTTTTTGTTTTTTCTTTTCTAGTATTCTTGTATTTGTGTGGTCAGGGTAGTGGTGTTTCTGGTGCAGCTGTAAGCCTCCATTATTGTTTGTGTGTTTTAGGTGGTCCACTGGTATTACAGGGAGACCCCCTCACTGACCGGCCAACAGATCTGCTGAGATTGTACATCAGCATTTGGTTTTCTCTACGGTACCTGACTAAGAGACAGCAGTCTGGTGACAGCAAGGAATTCCCAGAGGTGGAGCTGGATCTCAGCAGTCAAGCTGACGTGGGCAAGGTGAGCAGTGACTGGTGGACAGAAGCAGTTGCTATTGTTCAAGTCTCACTTGCTGGTGCAACTCTAAGCATTCACTGTTCTTTTTTTTTTTTTACTTTAGGTTGTCCCCTTGCCAGATGTGCTGGCCCCAGAGGCCAGATGGGTGCAGCATTAAGGTATACTTGTGGCATGCTTCAGTCAGACTGGGGAGGTTGCTGTTTCACAGTAACTCAGCATGATTTTTTGCTTCTTTTGTTTCTTTGCAGGTGCCACTGCTGTCCCAGGCGTGCTAAGGAATAGAGAGAGCCGGTGAGTTGCCCTTTAGGCAGGGTGACCCATAGGTGAGCGATGCGCTCAGCATTTACTTTTTCCTTTTGCTGGGTCCACTCCTGTCAGCCTCTGGAGCGGAGTGAAGATCTGAGGGGGAGCTGGGGCAGCAGTGCAGAGGAGCCCTGGGGATTACTCTTCTGGAGGGGGATAGTCACATTTCCTGTTTTGTGATCCTAGGTAGCGCGAGGAGGTGCGGAGACAAAGTCTGGATACGGCAGCCCCAAAGCGGATGCTGAGAACATGTCTGAGATGCTGAGAACGTTCTGTCGAGGACGGACATTCCACTCGTGTTCCAAAAGCTAAGTGTTGGGGCTGGTGGTCAGGAGAAGGGAAAAAACCTTTTCAGTCCCGGGAGGTGATTTAAAGTTACCTTAGAAGAGAAGGCCCTAGTGGGGTGGTCCCTTCAAAAGTAAAGGGTGAGGGTTTCTCCTCAGCTTCACCAGAGCCTTTGCTGGGCGGGGCAGTTCTGACCCATCTCCATGTTCTAGGGAGCTTCACATTATTGGCCTTCTTTTAGAGTCCACAGGGTTAGGCTGCAGCAGGGGATTCCTGGCCCAGGAGCGTCCTGATTAGGAGCAATGCTAGTTGCAAGGCGTAGGGTTAGTAGGGTTCAGCAGGGGGAGTTTACAGTGGCACACAGAGGCTGAAGGAGGGCTTGAGAAGTAAAGGACTCGAGGTCTAGAGAACACACAGTGAAAATCGGGGGTATAGCCTAGGATACAAGTCAGAGTACAGGTATCCCGGCCCTCACAGCGCTGCTGCCAACACTGTTTCCCTGAGAGCAGGTGCAGGCAGCAATCTTAATGCTAGACAATGCCAGAAGTCCTGAGAGGTGCAGGCAGTAACCCTAAGCTAGGGCCAGGCAGGAAGTGACAGTGGTGGGGCAGAGTCCACAGGGTTGAGGTTCACCGGGGATGTCCACCCTGCGTTCCTGTCCTGCTCTAACCGGGGATGCTCACACCCCTAATGGAGGCCACGGTGGGTGGGCTCAGTGCCAGTAATGCCTCTAAGGCTTTGGCGCTGCGAGCGTCAGCCTCCGAGCTCAGCTGAAGCACGCACGGGGCCCGAGGACCCGGTCCTGCTTAAGAGACGGTGAATAGCAGAGCTGCTGGTTTTTGGCTGATGTGCAGCTAAGATTATGCTTTGATGTTTGGTTTTCTTTATTGTAGCTGACTAGGAGACAGCAGCCCAGCGACAGGAGGAATTTCCCTGAGGGAGAGGCGGCCTTCTTTAGCACCCAGCGTGGATTCACCTTCCCAGACGTCTGAGAGATAAGTGGAGGGCTCGGAACTAGGGAGGGGATGAAAGCAGGGTGCCAGGGCAGGGGTCACCGGGAGGGATTTTTTCAGTCGGGTTTGGAGATGGGGATGTCCCAGATGTGACCCCTTAGGCTACATGAAGGGAAAGTCTCATTCTGAATCACAGGGCTGAGGTGTGCAGGGCAGAGCAGTCCCAGGGTGTGTTGTGTCTCTTGTGCACTCTGTGTCTTTTGGGTGTCTTGTCTTTTCCTTTCGTCCTTTGAGGGGCCTGTCAAAACCTCTGGCATCAGTCTTAGCATTTCTGATCTCTGTGCTCCTCAGCCAGGTGCCTTTGTCTCAGCTGCTTGGACACTCATCAGAATCCATCTCTTCACAAGCATCCAGTCCGATGCCTTTTCAGGTCTTGTTCTGAGCTGTACTGACAGCCGTGCACCGCCCTGATCCATTCCGGCGGGTTAGGTCTTGTGAGAATGCAAAGACAGGTAGAGGATTCTGACCGTAGGATTCTCGGGCATCCATCTCTGCGTTTCTTGGGATAAGTCATCCCGATGGCATCTTGTTCCTGCAGGGTTCTCTGAGCCTGGCCAGCTCACCATCCATCTTACCTAGGTCATCTCATTCTGAGTTCTCTGGACCCTCAGGGTCATTCTTCTTGCCCAGAGTTTTCTGTCCCTGTTGTGTCCCCTCGTTTTTCCTGTGCTGTGTCATGGGTGTTGGTGTGTGTTTGGCTGGGAGCTGCTCTGCCTTGCTGCTCAGTCTGGGTGTAGAAGTAATAGGATGAGTCCCGGGGACTTGCATTTTGTGATGTGGGGATGTGGGGTGTAGTTAGACTGTCGAGGGTATTCCTAGATTGGCACAAGATGTGTGGAGCTGTCAAGGTATCCTGCAGCACTCTGACTTTTGTCCCAACTTTCTTTCAGATGCAGAGAGATGAAATCCGTGGCAGAGCCCCCCATCCTGGGTGAGGGGCTCCCCTGAGAAGGTCAGTCCCTGTTTGTGTTTGCAGGGGAGGTGTAAATGATGGCTGTGTTACAGCTCTGTTCTTTGTCTTTATTTTTAGGTGGTAAAGCCGGATCTCAGCAGTCAAGCTGACGTGGGCGAGGTGAGCAGTGATGGGTGGACAGAAGCAGTTGCTATTGTTCAAGCCTCACTCGCTGGTGCAAAACTCTAAGCCTCCGTTATTGTGTGTTTTAGGGAGTCCACTCGCAGGAGGCCGAGCTCCCCTCTCACCAACCGGACGACAGACCCGGGTCACCTCACCCGTGAGCCCTCCGGGAGCATTCCAGGAGTCTGTGATGGAGCCTTGATCTTCTCCTTGTGAAGGCCCCATCCAGGTAGGCTTGGATAACGGGCGAGGAGTTGAGGTGAGTCAGGGAGGAGAAGGAGGGATGGTCCCCTCAAGTTCCAGCGCTGCCACGTCACCTTGTCTGCTCTTTACCCAGGCAGACCCTGCGACGCCGGCGTTGGCCTCTGAGCGCAGCTGAAGCACGGGGCCGAGGACACAGGCAAGCTTAGGAGACAGTGAGTAGCAGAATTGCTGGTTTCTGGCTGATGTGCTGCTAAGATTATGCTTTGATGTTTGGTTTTCTTTATTGTAGCTGTGTAGGAGACAACAGCCCAGCAGCAGCAGGAATTTCCCTGAGGGAGAGGCGGCCTTCTTTGCCACCCAGCGTGGATTCACCTCCCTAGACGTCCGAGAGATAAGTGGAGGGCTCGGAGCCAGGGAGGGCTTGAAAGCGGGGTGTGGGATCAGGGGCCAGTGGGAGGGATTTTTTGAGTCATTTTTGGTGACAGGGATGTCCAAGATGTGACCCCTTAGGCTACATCAAGGGAAGGTCTCATTCTGGATCACAGTGCCGAGGTGTGCAGGGCAGAGCAGTCCTGGTGTGTGTTGTGTCACTTGTCTGTTGTGCTCTCTGTCCTTTGGGTGTCTTGTGTGTGCTGTCTTTTCATTTAGCCCTTTGAGGGGCCTATCAAAACCCCTGGCATCAGTCTTAGCATTTCTGATCTCTGTGCTCCTCAGCCAGGTGCCTTTGTCTCAGCTGCTCGGACACTCATCAGAATCCATCTCTCTTCACAAGCATCCAGTCCGATGCCTTTTCAGGTCTTGTTCTGAGCTGTACTGACAGCCGTGCACCGCCCTGATCCATTCCGGCGGGTTAGGTCTTGTGAGAATGCAAAGGCAGGTAGAGGATTCTGACTGTAGGATTCTCGGGCATCCATCTCTGCATTTCTTGGGATAAGTCATCCCGATGGCATCTTGTTCCTGCAGGGTTCTCTGAGCCTGGCCAGCTCACCTTCCATCTTACCTAGGTCATCTCATTCCGAGTTCTCTGGACCCTCAGGGTCATTCTTCTTGCCCAGAGTTTTCTGTCCCTGTTGTGTCCCCTCGTTTGTCCTGTGCTGTGTCACGGGTGTTGGTGTGTGTTTGGCCGGGAGCTGCTCTGCCTTGCTGCTTAGTCTGGGTGTAGGGGTACGAGGGTAATAGTGCCAGGGGCTTGAAATTTGTGATGTGGGGTGTAGTTAGACTATAGAGGGTATTCCTAGATTGCCACAAGATGTGTGGAGCTGTCAAGGTATCCTGCAGCACTCTGACTTTTGTCCCAACTTTCTTTCAGATGCAGAGGGATGAAATCCGTGGCAGAGCCCCCCATCCTGGGTGAGGGGCTCCCCTGAGAAGATCGATCGCTATTCAAGGTGAGAGTCACATATTTCACATTTTTTGGCACTCCAGTGCAGGCCACCTGCATTTACAGCTTGAAACAGGTGACTCCCTTGGTAACCCCCCTGGGCAGCAGCTGGAGCCTGCTCCGGGCTGGGCTGAGGGAGCAAACACTTGTGGCTGACACAGCTCCACACTGGGGGTACTTGGGAAAACACCTGCCTTGTCCTGGATTTTTTTTTTTTTTGAGCTTTTTACACGGTTTTAATCATCACCTTGGTAAAAATAAATGGTAAGGACTGAAAACATGAGAGGCTGGCAGGTTATGCTCATGAATGAGAACTTTTTTTTTAAATAACTGTGCGGCCTATATCTTAATTTTGAGACTCTCTTTTTTGGCTGACTTTACTGTAAAAAATCTAATTTTAATTTAGCTGCCTCAATAATGTTTTTATTGTACAAATATGTTCTAGCGGCAGGAGCTTAAAGTAGTAACACCAACATGCCACCTCTGGAATAAATCCCTGCGTCTCCTCAGACCTACTGGTTTGCAGTAGAGTTTGTACACCTTTCGCTGCAGCTGTGGTTCTTAATAACTGGAAGTCCATGGATTGCTGGGCGATTCCCATAAGTTCTCCTATTTTGTAGGAGCTGCACGGTGAGGTCAGCATTCTGAGGGAGGCCCTGGCACAGCTGCCAAGGGCAAGGAACGTGGAGCATCCCGGGGCTTCTCCCACCCGAGTTTCTCCCGGAGCGTGCTGCGTGTCGTGCCGGATGTTTAACCCGGGTTTGGGGTGTTCTCCTGCAGTCCCAGCTCTGACTGCTGCCCCCGAGCCCCGGCCTTGCTCTGTCCCAGCACTGAACCTGGCAGGTGGGTGTGCTTCTCCAGCCCTTTAATCCCACGGGCAATCCCAGATTCCCGGAGCTCCCCGAGGCACAGCCTGGCCTCCCTCCCTGGGAGCTGCATTTCAGTCTGCCTGGACCAAGGCCATCCTGTTTGAGACTTTATTCCTGTTGCTTTTCCTCTTGCAGGTAGTTGGCGAAAAGGAGAGAGCCAGTAGGAAGTGAAGCCACTGGAAGGCCTTATCCCAGTCCAAGGTTCCCACTTTTCTTTCTGACTCCTGGATAATTGCCTGGCCATAACTGGACAGAGACTGTCAGTTTGATTTCCTGCCTTTTCCAATAAATCCTTGCTTTCAGCTGGAGTGTATTCCTGGTGTCATCCCCCTCCTTGTCCGTGGATGTGTAAATAAAATTCCTGACTTGCCGAGTCCAATTTTGTTATCGCAGGAAGTGTGGTGCTTTTGTTCCACTGAAACTTCCCAACTCTGCTGAGAGTTTCCGATGTCAAATACAAGTAAGATTCGAGTTTCTTTGCATTGTTACTCCCACAAAACACAGATCATTCTTGGACAGGAGTAGCTGGACCTGTTGAATTTCCACTTCCCTTTAAAATTAGAGCAGAGGAAGCAGATTTAAATTTGTTCCATGAACTTCCACCAACTTGATGACTGTTCCAAAAGTTTGCAGTGTTAGAAATGCCTAAGCTTGTTTTCCAGGCAAGCTGGGATTTAGATGTTATTTCTTCCTTTTATTTGATGTTTTTTCTCTCTCTGATTCTAGTAAGAGAATATATTTTTTTTTTCCAGTTTTCCATCCTAATTGGAGTTTTTGTACATTGTAGGGCACATTTCCAAGGAAATTTACCAAATTCATGTTGGTAAAGCAGGAGCTATTCAGCACCATGCTGCCACTTTTTTCCTTTCAACCCCTTAACAGGTCTAATTCTACCCATACACAGTATTACCAGCAATAACTTGGTGTCGAGTTGTATTTCAGAGGTAGCAATAAAACAAAGTTGACATTTTATTTTGTGCCTCTCTGAACCTCTTTGTTTATTAACAAAGAACTCCAAAACAAAGCAAACAGAAAAACAAAAACCAAAACAAAAGCCGCTACAAACACTGCCCCCCAAGAAAAAACAATGACAGAGAAAACATACCAACATTATTAAATAAAAATTAAATCTTTACCCCTTAGAAAACGAGGCTAATTTAATTTTAATTCATTGTGGTTCTGATGTGTTAGGTAAATGAATTCATATAGTTTAAAAAATAAACAAGTCAACACAAATTAAATAAATACAAAAATAGAAAAATATAAGTAACAAAAATAGAAATATAAAATACAGTTTTAAGGGGTGAGAAAATCTCTAGAAAAGCTAAAGCTTTTACAGTATCCCCTAAATAGGTGGTACTCTCTTAACTGCTGCAGAGCGTTGAAACAAGCCTAGAGAAGCTTCAGTGTGCACCAAAAGCAGCTGCTGCTATAGGAAACCGGTGTTGTTTTAAGACCTCCCCCTCCCAAGTTCCTTGCACTTTGTGTTCACAGAGAAGTCACACGAGTCCTGATATATTTTTCCTTTCTTCAAGGATGATGACAACAAGAAAAGTCAACTCTTTAATTTTTGCTTATCCCTAGCAAGCAAAGCCCGGTGCCCCAGTGTGTCGGTGCAAACAGTGAAATGTCTGCAGCAAGTTCCCTCTGCCCCGCCCTCACCCTCGGGCTGGCAGCAGCTGCAGGCGTGAGCTGTTAGGATAACGAGGGGACAGAGCAGCCGCAGGCGTGAGCTGTAAAGGATAATGAGGGGCAGGTGGCTCCTGCCCGAGCTGCTTACGCGGGGAGCCTCAGCTCAGTCTAGCGTGGAGCTGCCGGAGGGAGCAGCTTCTGCGAGGCTCTCTGGAGTGTCTTACGGGATGATGGCGAGCTCGTCTTACAGAGTTTGGGGGAACCCTCGGATATGGAGTATTGCTTCAGGAGATGCCGAGGGACAAACCTTTGTGCCGGGCAGCAGGAGCAGGTGAGCCGGTGTGGATTTGTAGGGGGGACTTTTCTCCTTTTCCCTTTCAATTTTGTCTTCCCAATCCTTCCCTGGCGTCCCTAGAAAAAAAAAAAGGGGGTTTTGAGGACAAAAGAGTTTAAATTGAGGA
This sequence comes from Chamaea fasciata, assembly GCF_029207755.1. Classification (NCBI taxonomy): domain Eukaryota; kingdom Metazoa; phylum Chordata; class Aves; order Passeriformes; family Sylviidae; genus Chamaea; species Chamaea fasciata. The sequence continues at coordinate 83,945 of NW_027094218.1, read as the reverse complement.
AAGAAACTCATTTTATTGTCTGTGTTCAAACTGGGGGAATCCCCCTTCACCTGGGATTTTAATAAATAGTGGTACTTCTATGCGGTGCTTTTATTACTTTATTACTTATATGGTGCTTTTATTCAATATTGCATTCTTTGGTGGTACATAGTGTTTTGTTTTATTTTTTGGTATTATTTATTGCCTGTAATTTGGTTTTTGAGCGAAGGTAACTGTATGGATGGGTTTGTTTGTATTTGAGGTAGAATTAATTTAAGTAACTTTTTTTTTTTTTTTAAATAGGCTTCTGATACGTGCGATTGGGGTTTTGTTTTTGTTTATTGTATGTAGGGATTCAGATTACCTAGGGCCAGCCTGGCCGGTGGAGGTTTTGTTAGATGCAATTTTAATATTTTTAAAAGTTTTTTTCTGTTTAGTTGTTTTAAGGTGGTTTTCAATAATTTTTTGTGTAGTTTTATTTTGTTTGTAGATGGTGTATGCTAAGGGATACGGTCTATTTATTTGGTGGTAGGTTTCTTAGTTTACATGTAGATCAGATTGTTTTTGAACTGAGTTTTATTGTTGAAATATTTTTTTTTGGTGAGATATTGTATTTTTAAAGGAAATGTTTTCTAAGGTTTACAATGGTGGAAGTGGCTGTAGGGTGAGGTATAGGGGAGGTTATTTATTTAGCGGTGGCTTTTATCATGGTGAGTATGTAGTGTTTGTTTTGGTGGGTTGAGGTAGTGGAATGTAGGTAATTTTTTGTGTTTCCTAATATTTGTAATTGGATTATTGTTTATTATAGTATAGGGGTTAATTTATTTGGCTTGTTTGATTGCAGTATATGTTTTATACTTATGGATCATTTGAAAGGTATTGTTTATAGTTACATTAATTTTTTTGGTTTTGTGTGTATTTATAAGTGGTATTTTTGTTTTGATGGTTTGAGGTTTATGGGTTTCTTGAGTTAGGAATGATTTGTTTTGGTGTTTTTAATTGAAATTTATTTGTGACTTCTTTGTTGTGTAGTTTGATTTGTTTGTTGCTGTCGGGGTTTAGAGTAAATTTGAGAGGAAACCTTTGAATGGGGTTCTTCTGGAAAGTAAACCTAAACAGTCTCTTTCTTTTAAACTGCTTTTGCAAAGAATTTCTTTGGAGAAAAGTGGGAAAACCTATTTGTTTAACAAACAAAGTGGTCGCAAGCATAAAGAATGAATAATATGAAATAATAAAACTTTTTGTTATTTTGAAGCGAGATGGTAACTTCAGAAAGTCTTTGCTGTGGGCTGTAGCTGAGCTCTTTTGGTCTCTTATCAGCTGTTCTGGTGTTGATAAAATGCTCAGGTGCAGGCCCCGTGGGCTGCAGGTGCCAGCTCTCGGCGCTGCTCTGGGTTTTTCAGTCTGCAGCAGGTTTAAACAGTCCTAAGAAAAAGGAAAACAAATAGCGAGGGAACTTCTCTGCCCTAACTAGCTGAAACCAAGAGCAAAGCACATCTTTGTGCTGCAGTCTGTCTGTGCTTGAGCTGAATATACGAGAGAGGGTATTCAGAGGAGTGAAAGTCGTTTTCTTAAAACAAACTGCAACCATTTTCTTTCCTTGCTTAGCTCTCAAAATCAGTCTTAAAGGTCCAGAACAAGCGACTGGGGATACAAGCGGCATAAACTCACCCTAGGGCATTCTATGTCTTATCCCCATATCATAAACTTACCAAAACAAATTGAATTCTAACTCTAGGAAGACATATATTCCACACACTTATGTCTTTATAGAAGCAACATACAGCTGTATACAGACAATGGTAGCGATAGTTAATAAACAGTGATGCTTACAGATGGTTCTTACTTAACAGTTAGATTTTCTGGACGTTCACATCCGTGTTGTTTCTTTTTTCTGTGCTGTTCACTATGTGCAACTCGGTTGCAGTCATTTGGCAGTCTAAGGGGAGCCAAGGTTGCAGCTACTGACAGCTTGGACCTGGGAGTAAAGTGCAGCAGTGTTCAGAATTGCAAGTGGCAGAAGCCCACTCCCGGGCACAGAGCTCTGTGCAGGAACGGTGGGTCTCTTCTGTGGGAAGCTATACACACCGACTAAGTTCCTGATGTCAGTTTGCAGAAGGTGTTTGGCAGTCTAAGGGCAGCTAGGGTTTCAGCTTCTGGCAGCTTGGTTCTGGGAGTAATGTGCACTGTTCAGAATTGTAAGTCGCAGAAGCCCACTCCCGAACACAGAGCTCTGTGCAGGAACGGTGGGTCTTTTCTGTGGGAACCTAAACTAACCCCAGCAGGCTCCTGATGTCAGTTTATGGGATGGATTTGGCACTCCAAGGAAAGTTAGGGTTCCAGGATCTGGGAGCTTGGATCTGGCAGATGTCCTGTGCTGAACTTAATTTTATCAGGTAGCAGCCCACTCCAGGGCAGAGAGCTCTGTGTAGGAACAATGGGTCTCTTCTGTGGGAAGCTAAACTCACCCCCTAAGTTCCTAATGTCAGGTCGTAGGAGACATTTGGCACTCCAAGGACAGTTAGGGTTGCAGCCTCTGGGAGCTTGGATATGGGAGAAGTGCAGCAGTGTTCCGAATTGAAAGTGGCAGAAGCCCACTCCGGGGCACAGAGCTCTGTGCAGGAACGGTGGCCGCTTTTCTGGGGAAAGTAAATATACCTCTCTGGTTCAGATTGTCAGTTTTAAGGAGCCATTTGGCAGTCCAAGGGGAGCCAGGCTTCCAGCTTCTGGGAGCTTGGTTCTGGGAGTAATGTGCACTGTTCAGAATTCTAAGTGGCAGAAGCCCACTCCCGAACACAGAGCTCTGTGCAGGAACAGTGGGTCTTTTCTGTGGGAAACTTAACTCCCCCCATAAGTCTCCTGATGTCAGTTTATGGGATGGATTTGGCACTCCAAGGACAGTTAGGGTTCCAGCTTCTGGGAGCTTGGATCTGGCAGATGTCCTGTGCTGAACCTAATTTTATCAGTTAGCAGCCCACTCTGGGGTAGAGAGCTCTGTGCAGGAACAGTGGCTCTCTTCTGTGGGAAGCTAAACTCACCCCCCGAAGTTCCTAATGTCAGGTTGTAGGAGACATTGGGCACTCCAAGGACAGTTAGCGTTCCAGCTTCTGACAGCTTGATTCTGGGAGTAATGTGCACTGTTCAGAATTCTAAGTGGCAGAAACCCACTCCCGGGCACAGAGCTCTGTGCAGGAGCTGTGGGTCTCTTCTGTGGGAAGCTAAACTCACCCCCCGAAGTTCCTAATGTCAGGTTGTAGGAGACATTTGGCACTCGCAGCACAGTTAGGGTTCCAGCTTCTGACAGCTTGGATATGGGAGAAGTGCAGCAGTGTTCAGAATTCTAAGTGGCAGAAGCCCACTCCGGGGCACAGTGCTCTGTGCAGGAACGGTGGGTCTTTTCTGTGGAAAGCTAAACTCACCCCTCCAAGTTCCTGATGTCAGTTTGCAGGGGGTGTTTGGCAGTCTAAGGGCAGCTAGGGTTTCAGCTTCATGGCAGCTTGGTTGTGGGAGTACGTACACTGTTCAGAATTCTAAGTGGCAGAACCCCACTCCCGGGCACAGAGCTCTGTGCAGGAACATTGGCTCTCTTCTGTGGGAAGCTAAACTCACCGACTAAGTTCCTAATGTCAGGTTGTAGGAGACATTTGGCACTCCAAGGACAGTTAGGGTTCCAGCTTCTGGGAGCTTGGCTATGGGAGAAGTGCAGCAGTGTTCAGAATTCTAAGTGGCAGAAGCCCACTCCGGGGCACAGAGCTCTGTGTAGGAACGGTGGGTCTTTTCTGTGGGAAGCTAAACTCACCCCAGCAGGTTCCTTCTGTCAGGCTGTAGGAGACATTTGACACTCCAAGGACAGTAAGAGTTCCAGCTTCTGGATGCTTGGATCTGGCAGAAGTCCTGTGCTGAACTTATTTTTATCAGTTAGCAGCGCACTCCGTGGCCGATAGTTCTGTGCAGGAACGGTGGGTCTTTTCTGTGGAAAGCTAAACTCACCCCTCCAAGTTCCTGATGTCAGTTTACAGGGGGTGTTTGGCAGTCTAAGGGCAGCTAGGGTTTCAGCTTCATGGCAGCTTGGTTGTGGGAGTGAGTACACTATTCAGAATTCTCAGTGGCAGAAGCCCACTCCCGGGCACAGAGCTCTGTGCAGGAACAGTGGCTCTCTTCTGTGGGAAGCTATACTCACCGACTAAGTTCCTAATGTCAGTTTGTAGGAGACATTGGGCACTCCAAGGACAGTTAGGGTTCCAGCTTCTGACAGCTTGGTTCTGGGAGTAATGTGCACTGTTCAGAATTCTAAGTGGCAGAAGCCCACTCCCGGGCACAGAGCTCTGTGCAGGAACTGTGGGTCTCTTCTGTGGGAAGCTAAACTCACCCCTCCAAGTTCGTAATGTCAGGTCGTAGGAGACATTTGGCACTCCAAGGACAGTAAGGGTTCCAGCTTCTGGGAGCTTGGATATGGGAGAAGTGTAGCAGTGTTCAGAATTCTAAGTGGCAGAAGCCCACTCCCGGGCACAGAGCTCAGTGCAGGAACTGTGGGTTTTTTCTGTGGGAAGCTAAACTCACCCCTCCAAGTTCCTGATGTCAGTTTGCATGCGGTGCTTGGCAGTCTAAGGGCAGCTAGGGTTTCAGCTTCATGGCAGCTTGGTTGTGGGTGTAAGTACACTGTTCAGAATTCTAAGTGGCAGAAGCCCACTCCTGGGCACAGAGGTCTGTGCAGGAACATTGGCTCTCTTCTGTGAGAAGCTATACTCACCGACTAAGTTCCTAATGTCAGGTTGTAGGAGACATTGGGCACTCGCAGGACAGTTAGGGTTCCAGCTTCTGGGAGCTTGGCTATGGGAGAAGTGCAGCAGTGTTCAGAATTCTAAGTGGCAGAAGCCCACTCCCGGGCACAGAGCTCTGTGCAGGAACAGTGGCTCTCTTCTGTGGGAAGCTATACTCACCGACTAAATTCCTAATGTCAGGTTGTAGGAGACATTGGGCACTCCAAGGACAGTTAGGGTTCCAGCTTCTGACAGCTTGGTTCTGGGAGTAATGTGCACTGTTCAGAATTCTAAGTGGCAGAAGCCCACTCTGGGACACAGAGCTCTGTGCAGGAACTGTGGGTCTTTTCTGTGGGAAACTAAACTCACCCCAGCAGGTTCCTGATGTCAGGCTGTAGGAGACATTTGGCACTCCAAGGCCAGTAAGGGTTCCAACTTCTGGGAGATTGGTTATGGGAGAAGCGCAGCAGTGTTCTGAATTGCAAGTGGCAGAAGCCCACTCCCGGGCACAGAGCTCTGTGCAGGAACGGTGGATCTCTTCTGTGGGAAGTTAAACTCACCCTTCCAAGTTCCTGATGTCAGTTTGCAGGGGGTGTTTGGCAGTCTAAGGGCAGCTAGGGTTTCAGCTTCATGGCAGCTTGGTTGTGGCAGTAAGTACACTGTTCAGAATTCTAAGTGGCAGAAGCCCAGTCCCGGGTACAGAGCTCTGTGCAGGAACAGTGGCTCTCTTTTGTGGGAAGCTATACTCACCGACTAAGTTCCTAATGTCAGGCTGTAGGAGACATTGGGCACTCCAAGGACAGTTAGGGTTCCAGCTTTTGGATGCTTGGATCTGGCAGATGTCCTGTGCTGAACTTATTTTTTTCGGTTCGCAGCCCACTCCGTGGCCGATAGTTCTGTGCAGGAACGGGGGGTCTTTTCTGTGGAAAGATAAACTCACCCCTCCAAGTTCCTGATGTCAGTTTGCAGGGGGTGTTTGGCAGTCTAAGGGCAGCTAGGGTTTCAGCTTCATGGCAGCGTGGTTGTGGGAGTAAGTACACTGTTCAGAATTCTAAGTGGCAGAAGCCCACTCCCGGGCACAGAGCTCTGTGCAGGAACAGTGGCTCTCTTCTGTGGGAAGATAAACTCACCCCCCGAAGTTCCTAATGTCAGGTTGTAGGAGACATTGGGCACTCGCAGGACAGTTAGGGTTCCAGCTTCTGGGAGCTTGGCTATGGGAGAAGTGCAGCAGTGTTCAGAATTCTAAGTGGCAGAAGCCCACTCCCGGGCACAGAGCTCTGTGCAGGAACTGTGGGTGTTTTCTGTGGGAAACTAAACTCCCCCCAGCAGGTTCCTGATGTCAGGCTGTAGGAGCCATTTGGCGCTCCAAGGCCAGTAAGGGTTCCAGCTTCTGGATGCTTGGATCTGGCGAAGTCCTGTGCTGAACTTATTTTTATCAGTTAGCAGCGCACTCCGTGGCCGAGAGTTCTGTGCAGGAACGGTGGGTCTTTTCTGTGGAAAGCTAAACTCACCCCTCCAAGTTCCTGATGTCAGTTTGCAGGGGGTGTTTGGCAGTCTAAGGGCAGCTAGGGTTTCAGCTTCATGGCAGCTTGGTTGTGGGAGTAAGTACACTGTTCAGAATTCTAAGTGGCAGAAGCCCACTCCGGGGCACAGAGCTCTGTGCAGGAACAGTGGCTCTCTTCTGTGGGAAGCTATACTCACCGACTAAGTTACTAATGTCAGGTTGTAGGAGACATTTGGCACTCGCAGGACAGTTAGGGTACCAGCTTTTGGATGCTTGGATCTGGCAGAAGTCCTGTGCAGAACTTATTTTTTACAGTTCGCAGCCCACTCCGTGGCCGAGAGTTCTGTGCAGGAACAGTGGGTCTTTTGTGTGGGAAGCTATACTTACCGACTAAGTTCCTAATGTCAGGTTGTAGGAGACATTGGGCACTCCAAGGACAGTTAGGGTTCCAGCTTCTGACAGCTTGCTTCTTGGAGTAATGTGCACTGTTCAGAATTCTAAGTGGCAGAAGCCCACTCTGGGACACAGAGCTCTGTGCAGGAACTGTGGGTCTTTTCTGTGGGAAACTAAACTCCCCCCAGCAGGTTCCTGATGTCAGGCTGTAGGAGACATTTGGCGCTCCAAGGCCAGTAGGGGTTCCAGCTTCTGGATGCTTGGATCTGGCAGAAGTCCTGTGCTGAACTTATTTTTATCAGTTAGCAGCCCACTCCGTGGCCAAGAGTTCTGTGCAGGAACGGTGGGTCTTTTCTGTGGAAAGCTAAACTCACCCCTCCAAGTTCCTGATGTCAGTTTGCAGGGGGTGTTTGGCAGTCTAAGGGCAGCTAGGGTTTCAGCTTCATGGCAGCTTGGTTGTGGGAGTGAGTACACTGTTCAGAATTCTAAGTGGCAGAAGCCCACTCCCGGGCACAGAGCTCTGTGCACGAGCTGTGGGTCTCTTCTGTGGGAAGCTAAACTCACCCCCCGAAGTTACTAATGTCAGGTCGTAGGAGACATTGGGCACTCGCAGGACAGTTAGGGTTCCAGCTTCTGGGAGCTTGGCTATGGGAGAAGTGCAGCAGTGTTCAGAATTCTAAGTGGCAGAAGCCCACTCCCGGGAACAGAGCTCTGTGCAGGAACAGTGGCTCTCTTCTGTGGGAAGCTATACTCACCGACTAAATTCCTAATGTCAGTTTGTAGGAGACATTGGGCACTCCAAGGACAGTTAGCGTTCCAGCTTCTGACAGCTTGGTTCTGGGAGTAATGTGCACTGTTCAGAATTCTAAGTGGCAGAAGCCCACTCTGGGGCACAGGGCTCTGTGCAGGAACTGTGGGTCTTTTCTGTGGGAAACTAAACTCACCCCAGCAGGTTCCTGATGTCAGGCTGTAGGAGACATTTGGCACTCCAAGGCCAGTAAGGGTTCCAACTTCTGGGAGATTGGTTATGGGAGAAGCGCAGCAGTGTTATGAATTGCAAGTGGCAGAAGCCCACTCCCGGGCACAGAGCTCTGTGCAGGAACGGTGGATCTCTTCTGTGGGAAGTTAAACTCACCCCTCCAAGTTCCTGATGTCAGTTTGCAGGGGGTGTTTGGCAGTCTAAGGGCAGCTAGGGTTTCAGCTTCATGGCAGCTTGGTTGTGGCAGTAAGTACACTGTTCAGAATTCTAAGTGGCAGAAGCCCAGTCCCGGGTACAGAGCTCTGTGCAGGAACAGTGGCTCTCTTTTGTGGGAAGCTATACTCACCGACTAAGTTCCTAATGTCAGGCTGTAGGAGACATTGGGCACTCCAAGGACAGTTAGGGTTCCAGCTTTTGGATGCTTGGATCTGGCAGATGTCCTGTGCTGAACTTATTTTTTTCAGTTCGCAGCCCACTCCGTGGCCGATAGTTCTGTGCAGGAACGGGGGGTCTTTTCTGTGGAAAGATAAACTCACCCCTCCAAGTTCCTGATGTCAGTTTGCAGGGGGTGTTTGGCAGTCTAAGGGCAGCTAGGGTTTCAGCTTCATGGCAGCGTGGTTGTGGCAGTAAGTACACTGTTCAGAATTCTAAGTGGCAGAAGCCCAGTCCCGGGTACAGAGCTCTGTGCAGGAACAGTGGCTCTCTTTTGTGGGAAGCTATACTCACCGACTAAGTTCGTGATGTCAGGCTGTAGGAGACATTTGGCGCTCCAAGGCCAGTTAGGGTTCCAGCTTCTGGATGCTTGGATCTGGCAGAAGTCCTGTGCTGAACTTATTTTTATCAGGTAGCAGCCCACTCCGTGGCCGAGAGTTCTGTGCAGGAACTGTGGGTCTCTTCTGTGGGAAGCTAAACTCACCCGCTGAAGTTCGTAATGTCAGGTTGTAGGAGACATTGGGCACTCGCAGGACAGTTAGGGTTCCAGCTTCTGGGAGCTTGGCTATGGGAGAAGTGCAGCAGTGTTCAGAATTCTAAGTGGCAGAAGCCCACTTCCGGACACAGAACTCTGTGCAGGAACAGTGGCTCTCTTCTGTGGGAAGCTATACTCACCCCCTAAGTTCCTTATGGCAGGTTTTAGGAGATATTGGGCACTCCAAGGACAGTTAGCGTTCCAGCTTCTGACAGCTTGGTTCTGGGAGTAATGTGCACAGTTCAGAATTCTAAGTGGCAGAAGCCCACTCCGGGGCACAGAGCTCTGTGTAGGAATGGTGGGTCTTTTCTGTGGGAAACTAAACTCACCCCAGCAGGTTCCTGATGTCAGGCTGTAGGAGCCATTTGGCACTCCAAGGCCAGTAAGGGTTCCAGCTTCTGGATGCTTGGATCTGGCAGAAGTCCTGTGCTGAACTTATTTTTATCAGTTAGCAGCGCACTCCGTGGCCGAGAGTTCTGTGCAGGGACATTGGCTCTCTTCTGTGGGAAGCTAAACTCACCTCTCCAAGTTCCTGATGTCAGTTTGCAGGGGGTGTTTGGCAGTCTAAGGGCAGCTAGGGTTTCAGCTTCATGGCAGCTTGGTTGTGGCAGTAAGTACACTGTTCAGAATTCTAAGTGGCAGAAGCCCAGTCCCGGGCACAGAGCTCTGTGCAGGAACAGTGGCTCTCTTCTGTGGGAAGCTATACTCACCGACTAAGTTCCTAATGTCAGGCTGTAGGAGACATTGGGCACTCCAAGGACAGTTAGGGTTCCAGCTTCTGGATGCTTGGATCTGGCAGAAGTCCTGTGCTGAACTTATTTTTATCAGTTAGCAGCCCACTGCGTGGCCCAGAGTTCTGTGCAGGAACTGTGGGTCTTTTCTGTGGGAAACAAAACTCACCCCAGCAGGATCCTGATGTCAGGCTGTAGGAGACATTTGGCACTCCAAGGCCAGTTAGGGTTCCAGCTTCTGGATGCTTGGATCTGGCAGAAGTCCTGTGCAGAACTTATTTTTATCAGGTAGCAGCCCACTCTGTGGCTGAGAGTTCTGTGCAGGAACTGTGGGTCTCTTCTGTGGGAAGCTAAACTCACCCGCTGAAGTTCGTAATGTCAGGTTGTAGGAGACATTGGGCACTCGCAGGACAGTTAGGGTTCCAGCTTCTGGGAGCTTGGCTATGGGAGAAGTGCAGCAGTGTTCAGAATTCTAAGTGGCAGAAGCCCACTTCCGGGCACAGAACTCTGTGCAGGAACAGTGGCTCTCTTCTGTGGGAAGCTATACTCACCCCCTAAGTTCCTAATGGCAGGTTTTAGGAGACATTGGGCACTCCAAGGACAGTTAGCGTTCCAGCTTCTGACAGCTTGGTTCTGGGAGTAATGTGCACTGTTCAGAATTCTAAGTGGCAGAAGCCCACTCCGGGGCACAGAGCTCTGTGTAGGAAAGGTGGGTCTTTTCTGTGGGAAGCTAAACTCCCCCCAGCAGGTTCCTGATGTCAGGCTGTAGGAGCCATTTGGCACTCCAAGGCCAGTAAGGGTTCCAGCTTCTGGATGCTTGGATCTGGCAGAAGTCCGGTGCTGAACTTATTTTTATCAGTTAGCAGCGCACTCCGTGGCCGAGAGTTCTGTGCAGGAACATTGGCTCTCTTCTGTGGGAAGCTAAACTCACCGACTAAGTTCCTAATGTCAGGTTGTAGGAGACATTGGGCACTCGCAGGACAGTTAGGGTTCCAGCTTTTGGATGCTTGGATCTGGCAGAAGTCCTGTGCAGAACTTATTTTTTTTCAGTTCGCAGCCCACTCCGTGGCCGAGAGTTCTGTGCAGGAACGGTGGGTCTTTTCTGTGGAAAGCTAAACTCACCCCTCCAAGTTCCTGATGTCAGTTTGCAGGGGGTGTTTGGCAGTCTAAGGGCAGCTAGGGTTTCAGCTTCATGGCAGCTTGGTTGTGGGAGTAAGTACACTGTTCAGAATTCTAAGTGGCAGAAGCCCACTCCGGGACACAGAGCTCTGTGCAGGAGCTGTGGGTCTCTTCTGTGGGAAGCTAAACTCACCCCCTTAAGTTCCTAATGTCAGGTTGTAGGAGACATTGGGCACTCGCAGGACAGTTAGGGTTCCAGCTTCTGGAAGCTTGGCTATGGGAGAAGTGCAGCAGTGTTCAGAATTCTAAGTGGCAGAAGCCCACTCCCGGGTACAGAGCTCTGTGCAGGAACAGTGGCTCTCTTCTGTGGGAAGCTATACTCACCGACTAAGTTCCTAATGTCAGGTTGTAGGAGACATTGGGCACTCCAAGGACAGTTAGGGTTCCAGCTTCTGGATGCTTGGATTTGGCAGAAGTCCTGTGCTGAACTTATTTTTATCAGTTAGCAGCCCACTCCGTGGCCGAGAGTTCTGTGCAGGAACGGTGGGTCTTTTCTGTGGGAAGCTATACTTCCCGACTAAGTTCCTAATGTCAATTGTAGGAGACATTGGGCACTCCAAGGACAGTTAGGGTTCCAGCTTCTGACAGCTTGGTTCTGGGAGTAATGTGCACTGTTCAGAATTCTAAGTGGCAGAAGCCCACTCCCGGGCACAGAGCTCTGTGCAGGAACTGTGGGTCTCTTCTGTGGGAAGCTAAACTCCCCCCAGCAGGTTCCTGATGTCAGGCTGTAGGAGCCATTTGGCACTCCAAGGCCAGTAAGGGTTCCAGCTTCTGGATGCTTGGATCTGGCAGAAGTCCTGTGCTGAACTTATTTTTATCAGTTAGCAGCCCACTCCGTGGCCGAGAGTTCTGTGCAGGAACGGTGGGTCTTTTCTGTGGGAAGCAAAACTCACCCCTCCAAGTTCATGATGTCAGTTTGCAGGGGGTGTTTGGCAGTCTAAGGGCAGCTAGGGTTTCAGCTTCATGGCAGCTTGGTTGTGGGAGTAAGTACACTGTTCAGAATTCTAAGTGGCAGAAGCCCACTCCAGGGCACACAGCTCTGTGCAGGAACAGTGGCTCTCTTCTGTGGGAAGCTATACTCACCGACTAAGTTCGTGATGTCAGGTTGTAGGAGACATTTGGCACTCCAAGGCCAGTTAGGGTTCCAGCTTCTGGATGCTTGGATCTGGCAGAAGTCCTGTGCTGAACTTATTTTTATCAGGTAGCAGCCCACTCCGTGGCCGAGAGTTCTGTGCAGGAACTGTGGGTCTCTTCTGTGGGAAGCTAAACTCACCCCCTGAAGTTCCTAATGTCAGGTTGTAGGAGACATTGGGCACTCGCTGGACAGTTAGGGTTCCAGCTTCTGGGAGCTTGGCTATGGGAGAAGTGCAGCAGTGTTCAGAATTCTAAGTGGCAGAAGCCCACTTCCGGACACAGAACTCTGTGCAGGAACAGTGGCTCTCTTGTGTGGGAAGCTATACTCACCCCCTAAGTTCCTTATGGCAGGTTTTAGGAGATATTGGGCACTCCAAGGACAGTTAGGGTTCCAGCTTCTGACAGCTTGGTTCTGGGAGTAATGTGCACTGTTCAGAATTCTAAGTGGCAGAAGCCCACTCCGGGGCACAGAGCTCTGTGTAGGAATGGTGGGTCTTTTCTGTGGGGAACTAAACTCACCCCAGCAGGTTCCTGATGTCAGGCTGTAGGAGCCATTTGGCACTCCAAGGCCAGTAAGGGTTCCAGCTTCTGGATGCTTGGATCTGGCAGAAGTCCTGTGCTGAACTTATTTTTATCAGTTAGCAGTGCACTCCGTGGCCAAGAGTTCTGTGCAGGAACATTGGCTCTCTTCTGTGGGAAGCTAAACTCACCTCTCCAAGTTCCTGATGTCAGTTTGCAGGGGGTGTTTGGCAGTCTAAGGGCAGCTAGGGTTTCAGCTTCATGGCAGCTTGGTTCTGGGAGTAAGTACACTGTTCAGAATTCTAAGTGGCAGAAGCCCACTCCGGGGCACAGAGCTCTGTGCAGGAACGGTGGATCTCTTCTGTGGGAAGTTAAAGTCACTCCTCCAAGTTCTTGATGTCGGTTTGCAGGAGGTGTTTGGCAGTCTAAGGGCAGCTAGGGTTTCAGCTTCATGGCAGCTTGGTTGTGGCAGTAAGTACACTGTTCAGAATTCTAAGTGGCAGAAGCCCAGTCCCGGGCACAGAGCTCTGTGCAGGAACAGTGGCTCTCTTCTGTGGGAAGCTATACTCACCGACTAAGTTCCTAATGTCAGGCTGTAGGAGACATTGGGCACTCCAAGGACAGTTAGGGTTCCAGCTTCTGGATGCTTGGATCTGGCAGAAGTCCTGTGCTGAACTTATTTTTTTCAGTTCGCAGCCCACTGCGTGGCCCAGAGCTCTGTGTAGGAATGGTGGGTCTTTTCTGTGGAAAGCTAAACTCACCCCTCCAAGTTCCTGATGTCAGTTGGCAGGGGGTGTTTGGCAGTCTAAGGGCAGCTAGGGTTTCAGCTTCATGGCAGCTTGGTTGTGGGAGTAAGTACACTGTTCAGAATTCTAAGTGGCAGAAGCCCACTCCCGGGCACAGAGCTCTGTGCAGGAACAGTGGCTCTCTTCTGTGGGAAGCTATACTCACCGACTAAGTTCGTGATGTCAGGCTGTAGCAGACATTTGGCGCTCCAAGGCCAGTTAGGGTTCCAGCTTCTGGATGCTTGGATCTGGCAGAAGTCCTGTGCTGAACTTATTTTTATCAGTTAGCAGCCCACTCCGTGGCCGAGAGTTCTGTGCAGGAACGGTGGGTCTTTTCTGTGGGAAGCTATACTCACCGACTACGTTCCTAATGTCAGGTTGTAGGAGACATTGGGCACTCCAAGGACAGTTAGGGTTCCAGCTTCTGACAGCTTGGTTCTGGGAGTAATGTGCACTGTTCAGAATTCTAAGTCGCAGAAGCCCTCTCCCGGGTACAGAGCTCTGTGCAGGAACAGTGGCTCTCTTCTGTGGGAAGCTATACTCACCGACTAAGTTCCTAATGTCAGGTTGTAGGAGACATTGGGCACTCCAAGGACAGTTAGGGTTCCAGCTTTTGGATGCTTGGATCTGGCAGAAGTCCTGTGCAGAACTTATTTTTTTCAGTTCGCAGCCCACTCCGTGGCCGAGAGTTCTGTGCAGGAACGGTGGGTCTTTTCTGTGGAAAGCTAAACTCACCCCTCCAAGTTCCTGATGTCAGTTTGCAGGGGGTGTTTGGCAGTCTAAGGGCAGCTAGGGTTTCAGCTTCATGGCAGCTTGGTTGTGGGAGTAAGTACACTGTTCAGAATTCTAAGTGGCAGAAGCCCACTTCCGGGCACAGAACTCTGTGCAGGAACAGTGGCTCTCTTCTGTGGGAAGCTATCCTCACCCCCTAAGTTCCTAATGGCAGGTTTTAGGAGACATTGGGCACTCCAAGGACAGTTAGCGTTCCAACTTCTTACAGCTTGGTTCTGGGCGTAATGTGCACTGTTCAGAATTCTAAGTGGCAGAAGCCCACTCCCGGGCACACAGCTCTGTGCAGGAACTGTGGGTCTTTTCTGTGGGAAACAAAACTCACCCCAGCAGGTTCCTGATGTCAGGCTGTAGGAGACATTTGGCACTCCAAGGCCAGTAAGGGTTCCAGCTTCTGGATGCTTGGATCTGGCAGAAGTCCTGTGCTGAACTTATTTTTATCAGTTAGCAGCGCACTCCGTGGCCGAGAGTTCTGTGCAGGAACGGTGGGTCTTTTCTGTGGAAAGCTAAACTCACCCCTCCAAGTTCCTGATGTCAGTTTGCAGGGGGTGTTTGGCAGTCTAAGGGCAGCTAGGGTTTCAGCTTCATGGCAGCTTGGTTGTGGGAGTGAGTACACTGTTCAGAATTCTAAGTGGCAGAAGCTTACTCCCGGGTACAGAGCTCTGTGCAGGAACAGTGGCTCTCTTCTGTGGGAAGCTATACTCACCGACTAAGTTCCTAATGTCAGGTTGTAGGAGACATTGGGCACTCCAAGGACAGTTAGGGTTCCAGCTTCTGGGAGCTTGGCTATGGGAGAAGTGCAGCAGTGTTCAGAATTCTAAGTGGCAGAAGCCCACTTCCGGGCACAGAACTCTGTGCAGGAACAGTGGCTCTCTTCTGTGGGAAGCTATACTCACCCCCTAAGTTCCTAATGGCAGGTTTTAGGAGACATTGGGCACTCCCAAGACAGTTAGCGTTCCAACTTCTTACAGCTTGGTTCTGGGCGTAATGTGCACTGTTCAGAATTCTAAGTGGCAGAAGCCCACTCCCGGGCACACAGCTCTGTGCAGGAACTGTGGGTCTTTTCTGTGGGAAACAAAACTCACCCCAGCAGGTTCCTGATGTCAGGCTGTAGGAGACATTTGGCACTCCAAGGCCAGTAAGGGTTCCAGCTTCTGGATGCTTGGATCTGGCAGAAGTCCTGTGCTGAACTTATTTTTATCAGTTAGCAGCGCACTCCGTGGCCGAGAGTTCTGTGCAGGAACGGTGGGTCTTTTCTGTGGGAAGCTATACTCACCGACTAAGTTCCTAATGTCAGGTTGTAGGAGACATTGGGCACTCCAAGGACAGTTAGGGTTCCAGCTTCTGACAGCTTTGTTGTGGGAGTAATGTGCACTGTTCAGAATTCTAAGTGGCAGAAGCCCACTCCGGGGCAGAGAGCTCTGTGTAGGAACTGTGGGTCTTTTCTGTGGGAAACTAAACTCACCCCAGCAGGTTCCTGATGTCAGGCTGTAGGAGCCATTTGGCACTCCAAGGCCAGTAAGGGTTCCAGCTTCTGGATGCTTGGATCTGGCAGAAGTCCTGTGCTGAACTTATTTTTATCAGTTAGCAGCGCACTCCGTGGCCGAGAGTTCTGTGCAGGAACGGTGGGTCTTTTCTGTGGAAAGCTAAACTCACCCCTCCAAGTTCCTGATGTCAGTTTGCAGGGGGTGTTTGGCAGTCTAAGGGCAGCTAGGGTTTCAGCTTCATGGCAGCTTGGTTGTGGGAGTAAGTACACGGTTCAGAATTCTAAGTGGCAGAAGCCCACTCCGGGGCACAGAGCTCTGTGCAGGAACAGTGGCTCTCTTCTGTGGGAAGCTATACTCACCGACTAAGTTCCTAATGTCAGGGTGTAGGAGACATTGGGCACTCGCAGGACAGTTAGGGTTCCAGCTTTTGGATGCTTGGATCTGGCAGAAGTCCTGTGCAGAACTTATTTTTTTCAGTTCACAGCCCACTCCGTGGCCGAGAGTTCTGTGCAGGAACGGTGGGTCATTTCTGTGGAAAGCTAAACTCACCCCTCCAAATTCCTGATGTCAGTTTGAAGGGGGTGTTTGGCAGTCTAAGGGCAGCTTGGGTTTCAGCTTCATGGCAGCTTGGTTGTGGGAGTAAGTACACTGTTCAGAATTCTAAGTGGCAGAAGCCCACTCCCGGGCACAGAGCTCTGTGCAGGAGCGGTGGGTCTTTTCTGTGGGAAGCTATACTCACCGACTAAGTTCCTAATGTCAGGTTGTAGGAGACATTGGGCACTCCAAGGACAGTTAGGGTTCCAGCTTCTGACAGCTTTGTTGTGGGAGTAATGTGCACTGTTCAGAATTCTAAGTGGCAGAAGCCCACTCCGGGGCACAGAGCTCTGTGTAGGAATGGTGGGTCTTTTCTGTGGGAAACTAAACTCACCCCAGCAGGTTCCTGATGTCAGGCTGTAGGAGACATTTGGCACTCCAAGGCCAGTAAGGGTTCCAGCTTCTGGATGCTTGGATCTGGCAGAAGTCCTGTGCTGAACTTATTTTTAGCAGTTAGCAGCGCACTCCGTGGCCGAGAGTTCTGTGCAGGAACGGTGGGTCTTTTCTGTGGGAAGCTATACTCACCGACTACGTTCCTAATGTCAGGTTGTAGGAGACATTGGGCACTCCAAGGACAGTTAGGGTTCCAGCTTCTGACAGCTTGGTTCTGGGCGTAATGTGCACTGTTCAGAATTCTAAGTGGCAGAAGCCCACTCCGGGGCACAGAGCTCTGTGCAGGAACGGTGGATCTCTTCTGTGGGAAGTTAAAGTCACTCCTCCAAGTTCTTGATGTCGGTTTGCAGGAGGTGTTTGGCAGTCTAAGGGCAGCTAGGGTTTCAGCTTCATGGCAGCTTGGTTGTGGCAGTAAGTACACTGTTCAGAATTCTAAGTGGCAGAAGCCCAGTCCCGGGCACAGAGCTCTGTGCAGGAACAGTGGCTCTCTTCTGTGGGAAGCTATACTCACCGACTAAGTTCCTAATGTCAGGCTGTAGGAGACATTGGGCACTCCAAGGACAGTTAGGGTTCCAGCTTCTGGATGCTTGGATCTGGCAGAAGTCCTGTGCTGAACTTATTTTTTTCAGTTCGCAGCCCACTGCGTGGCCCAGAGCTCTGTGTAGGAATGGTGGGTCTTTTCTGTGGAAAGCTAAACTCACCCCTCCAAGTTCCTGATGTCAGTTGGCAGGGGGTGTTTGGCAGTCTAAGGGCAGCTAGGGTTTCAGCTTCATGGCAGCTTGGTTGTGGGAGTAAGTACACTGTTCAGAATTCTAAGTGGCAGAAGCCCACTCCCGGGCACAGAGCTCTGTGCAGGAACAGTGGCTCTCTTCTGTGGGAAGCTATACTCACCGACTAAGTTCGTGATGTCAGGCTGTAGGAGACATTTGGCGCTCCAAGGCCAGTTAGGGTTCCAGCTTCTGGATGCTTGGATCTGGCAGAAGTCCTGTGCTGAACTTATTTTTATCAGTTAGCAGCCCACTCCGTGGCCGAGAGTTCTGTGCAGGAACGGTGGGTCTTTTCTGTGGGAAGCTATACTCACCGACTAAGTTCCTAATGTCAGGTTGTAGGAGACATTGGGCACTCCAAGGACAGTTAGGGTTCCAGCTTCTGACAGCTTGGTTCTGGGAGTAATGTGCACTGTTCAGAATTCTAAGTGGCAGAAGCCCACTCCGGGACACAGAGCTCTGTGCAGGAACTGTGGGTCTTTTCTGTGGGAAACTAAACTCACCCCAGCAGGTTCCTGATGTCAGGCTGTAGGAGCCATTTGGCACTCCAAGGCCAGTAAGGGTTCCAGCTTCTGGATGCTTGGATCTGGCAGAAGTCCTGTGCTGAACTTATTTTTATCAGTTAGCAGCGCACTCCGTGGCCGAGAGTTCTGTGCAGGAACGGTGGGTCTTTTCTGTGGAAAGCTAAACTCACCCCTCCAAGTTCCTGATGTCAGTTTGCAGGGGGTGTTTGGCAGTCTAAGGGCAGCTAGGGTTTCAGCTTCATGGCAGCTTGGTTGTGGGAGTGAGTACACTGTTCAGAATTGTAAGTGGCAGAAGCTTACTCCCGGGTACAGAGCTCTGTGCAGGAACAGTGGCTCTCTTCTGTGGGAAGCTATAGTCACCGACTAAGTTCCTAATGTCAGGTTGTAGGAGACATTGGGCACTCGCAGGACAGTTAGGGTTCCAGCTTTTGGATGCTTGGATCTGGCAGAAGTCCTGTGCAGAACTTATTTTTTTCAGTTCGCAGCCCACTCCGTGGCCGAGAGTTCTGTGCAGGAACGGTGGGTCTTTTCTGTGGAAAGCTAAACTCACCCCTCCAAGTTCCTGATGTCAGTTTGCAGGGGGTGTTTGGCAGTCTAAGGGCAGCTAGGGTTTCAGCTTCATGGCAGCTTGGTTGTGGGAGTAAGTACACTGTTCAGAATTCTAAGTGGCAGAAGCCCACTTCCGGGCACAGAACTCTGTGCAGGAACAGTGGCTCTCTTCTGTGGGAAGCTATACTCACCGACTAAGTTCCTAATGTCAGGTTGTAGGAGACATTGGGCACTCCAAGGACAGTTAGGGTTCCAGCTTCTGGATGCTTGGATTTGGCAGAAGTCCTGTGCTGAACTTATTTTTATCAGTTAGCAGCCCACTCCGTGGCCGAGAGTTCTGTGCAGGAACGGTGGGTCTTTTCTGTGGGAAGCTATACTTACCGACTAAGTTCCTAATGTCAGGTTGTAGGAGACATTGGGCACTCCAAGGACAGTTAGGGTTCCAGCTTCTGACAGCTTGCTTCTGGGAGTAATGTGCACTGTTCAGAATTCTAAGTGGCAGAAGCCCACTCCGGGACACAGAGCTCTGTGCAGGAACTGTGGGTCTTTTCTGTGGGAAACTAAACTCACCCCAGCAGGTTCCTGATGTCAGGTTGTAGGAGACATTTGGCACTCCAAGGCCAGTAAGGGTTCCAGCTTTTGGATGCTTGGATCTGGGAGAAGTCCTGTGCTGAACTTATTTTTATCAGTTAGCAGCGCACTCCGTGGCCGAGAGTTCTGTGCAGGAACGGTGGGTCTTTTCTGTGGAAAGCTAAACTCACCCCTCCAAGTTCCTGATGTCGGTTTGCAGGGGGTGTTTGGCAGTCTAAGGGCAGCTAGGGTTTCAGCTTCCTGGCAGCTTGGTTGTGGGAGTGAGTACACTGTTCAGAATTCTAAGTGGCAGAAGCCCACTCCCGGGTACAGAGCTCTGTGCAGGAACGGTGGGTCTTTTCTGTGGGAAGCTATACTCACCGACTAAGTTCCTAATGTCAGGTTGTAGGAGACATTGGGCACTCCAAGGACAGTTAGGGTTCCAGCTTCTGACAGCTTGGTTCTGGGAGTAATGTGCACTGTTCAGAATTCTAAGTGGCAGAAGCCCACTCCGGGACACAGAGCTCTGTGCAGGAACTGTGGGTCTCTTCTGTGGGAAACTAAACTCCCCCCAGCAGGTTCCTGATGTCAGGCTGTAGGAGACATTTGGCGCTCCAAGGCCAGTTAGGGTTCCAGCTTCTGGATGCTTGGATCTGGCAGAAGTCCTGTGCTGAACTTATTTTTATCAGGTAGCAGCCCACTCCGTGGCCGAGAGTTCTGTGCAGGAACGGTGGGTCTTTTATGTGGGAAGCTATACTCACCGACTAAGTTCCTAATGTCAGGTTGTAGGAGACATTGGGCACTCCAAGGACAGTTAGGGTTCCAGCTTCTGACAGCTTGGTTGTGGGAGTAATGTGCACTGTTCAGAATTCTAAGTGGCAGAAGCCCACTCCGGGGCACAGAGCTCTGTGCAGGAACGGTGGATCTCTTCTGTGGGAAGTTAAAGTCACTCCTCCAAGTTCCTGATGTCGGTTTGCAGGAGGTGTTTGGCAGTCTAAGGGCAGCTAGGGTTTCAGCTTCATGGCAGCTTGGTTGTGGCAGTAAGTACACTGTTCAGAATTCTAAGTGGCAGAAGCCCAGTCCCGGGCACAGAGCTCTGTGCAGGAACAGTGGCTCTCTTCTGTGGGAAGCTAAACTCACCCCCCGAAGTTCCTAATGTCAGGTTGTAGGAGACATTGGGCACTCGCAGGACAGTTAGGGTTCCAGCTTCTGGGAGCTTGGTTATGGGAGAAGTGCAGCAGTGTTCAGAATTCTAAGTGGCAGAAGCCCACTCCCGGGCACAGAGCTCTGTGCAGGAACGGTGGATCTCTTGTGTGGGAAGTTAAAGTCACTCCTCCAAGTTCCTGATGTCGGTTTGCAGGAGGTGTTTGGCAGTCTAAGGGCAGCTAGGGTTTCAGCTTCATGGCAGCTTGGTTGTGGCAGTAAGTACACTGTTCAGAATTCTAAGTGGCAGAAGCCCAGTCCCGGGCACAGAGCTCTTTGCAGGAACAGTGGCTCTCTTCTGTGGGAAGCTATACTCACCGACTAAGTTCCTAATGTCAGGTTGTAGGAGACATTGGGCACTCCAAGGACAGTTAGGGTTCCAGCTTCTGACAGCTTGCTTCTGGGAGTAATGTGCACTGTTCAGAATTCTAAGTGGCAGAAGCCCACTCCGGGACACAGAGCTCTGTGCAGGAACTGTGGGTCTTTTCTGTGGGAAACTAAACTCACCCCAGCAGGTTCCTGATGTCAGGTTGTAGGAGACATTTGGCGCTCCAAAGCCAGTAAGGGTTCGAGCTTTTGGATGCTTGGATCTGGCAGAAGTCCTGTGCTGAACTTACTTTTATCAGTTCGCAGCCCACTCTGTGGCCGAGAGTTCTGTGCAGGAACGGTGGGTCTTTTCTGTGGAAAGCTAAACTCACCCCTCCAAGTTCCTGATGTCAGTTTGCACGGGGTGTTTGGCAGTCTAAGGGCAGCTAGGGTTTCAGCTTCTGGATGCTTGGTTGTGGGAGTAAGTACACTGTTCAGAATTCTACGTGGCAGAAGCCCACTCCGGGACACAGAGCTCTGTGCAGGAGCTGTGGGTCTCTTCTGTGGGAAGCTAAACTCACCCCCTGAAGTTCCTAATGTCAGGTTGTAGGAGACATTGGGCACTCGCAGGACAGTTTGGGTTCCAGCTTCTGGGAGCTTGGCTATGGGAGAAGTGCAGCAGTGTTAAGAATTCTAAGTGGCTGAAGCCCACTCCCGGGCACAGAGCTCTGTGCAGGAACAGTGGCTCTCTTCTGTGGGAAGCTATACTCACCGACTAAGTTCCTAATGTCAGGTTGTAGGAGACATTGGGCACTCCAAGGACAGTTAGGGTTCCAGCTTCTGACAGCTTGGTTCTGGGAGTAATGTGCACTGTTCAGAATTCTAAGTGGCAGAAGCCCACTCTGGGGCACAGGGCTCTGTGCAGGAACTGTGGGTCTTTTCTGTGGGAAACTAAACTCACCCCAGCAGGTTCCTGATGTCAGGCTGTAGGAGCCATTTGGCACTCCAAGGCCAGTAAGGGTTCCAGCTTCTGGGAGATTGGTTATGGGAGAAGCGCAGCAGTGTTCTGAATTGCAAGTGGCAGAAGCCCACTCCCGGGCACAGAGCTCTGTGCAGGAACGGTGGATCTCTTCTGTGGGAAGTTAAAGTCACTCCTCCAAGTTCCTGATGTCGGTTTGCAGGAGGTGTTTGGCAGTCTAAGGGCAGCTAGAGTTTCAGCTTCATGGCAGCTTGGTTGTGGCAGTAAGTACACTGTTCAGAATTCTAAGTGGCAGAAGCCCAGTCCCGGGCACAGAGCTCTGTGCAGGAACAGTGGCTCTCTTCGGTGGGAAGCTAAACTCACCCCCCGAAGGTCCTAATGTCAGGTTGTAGGAGACATTGGGCACTCCAAGGACGGTTAGGGTTCCAGCTTCTGACAGCTTGGTTGTGGGAGTAATGTGCACTGTTCAGAATTCTAAGTGGCAGAAGCCCACTCCAGGGCACAGAGCTCTGTGCAGGAACTGTGGGTCTTTTCTGTGGGAAACTAAACTCACCCCAGCAGGTTCCTGATGTCAGGCTGTAGGAGACATTTGGCACTCCAAGGCCAGTAAGGGTTCCAGCTTCTGGATGCTTGGATCTGGCAGAAGTCCTGTGCTGAACTTATTTTTATCAGGTAGCAGCCCACTCCGTGGCCGAGAGTTCTGTGCAGGAACATTGGCTCTCTTCTGTGGGAAGCTAAACTCACCCCTCCAAGTTCCTGATGTCAGTTTGCAGGGGGTGTTTGGCAGTCTAAGGGCAGCTAGGGTTTCAGCTTCATGGCAGCTTGGTTGTGGCAGTAAGTACACTGTTCAGAATTCTAAGTGGCAGAAGCCCAGTCCCGGGCACAGAGCTCTGTGCAGGAACAGTGGCTCTCTTCTGTGGGAAGCTATACTCACCGACTAAGTTCCTAATGTCAGGCTGTAGGAGACATTGGGCACTCCAAGGCCAGTTAGGGTTCCAGCTTCTGGATGCTTGGATCTGGCAGAAGTCCTGTGCTGAACTTATTTTTATCAGTTAGCAGCGCACTCCGTGGCCGAGAGTTCTGTGCAGGAACGGTGGGTCTTTTCTGTGGAAAGCTAAACTCACCCCTCCAAGTTCCTGATGTCAGTTTGCAGGGGGTGTTTGGCAGTCTAAGGGCAGCTAGGGTTTCAGCTTCATGGCAGCTTGGTTGTGGCAGTAAGTACACTGTTCAGAATTCTAAGTGGCAGAAGCCCACTCCCGGGCACAGAGCTCTGTGCAGGAACAGTGGCTCTCTTCTGTGGGAAGCTATACTCACCGACTAAGTTCCTAATGTCAGGCTGTAGGAGACATTGGGCACTCCAAGGCCAGTAAGGGTTCCAGCTTTTGGATGCTTGGATCTGGCATATGTCCTGTGCTGAACTTATTTTTATCAGTTAGCAGCCCACTCCGTGGCCGAGAGTTCTGTGCAGGAACGGTGGGTCTTTTCTGTGGAAAGCTAAACTCACCCCTCCAAGTTCCTGATGTCAGTTTGCAGGGGGTGTTTGGCAGTCTAAGGGCAGCTAGGGTTTCAGCTTCATGGCAGCTTGGTTGTGGGAGTAAGTACACTGTTCAGAATTCTAAGTGGCAGAAGCCCAGTCCCGGGCACAGAGCCCTGTGCAGGGACTGTGGGTCTCTTCTGTGGGAAGCTAAACTCACCCCCTGAAGTTCCTAATGTCAGGTTATAGGAGACATTGGGCACTCGCAGGACAGTTAGGGTTCCAGCTTCTGGGAGCTTGGCTATGGGAGAAGTGCAGCAGTGTTCAGAATTCTAAGTGGCAGAAGCCCACTCCCGGGCACAGAGCTCTGTGCAGGAACAGTGGCTCTCTTCTGTGGGAAGCTATACTCACCGACTAAGTTCGTGATGTCAGGCTGTAGGAGACATTTGGCGCTCCAAGGCCAGTTAGGGTTCCAGCTTCTGGATGCTTGGATCTGGCAGAAGTCCTGTGCTGAACTTATTTTTATCAGTTAGCAGCCCACTCCGTGGCCGAGAGTTCTGTGCAGGAACGGTGGGTCTTTTCTGTGGGAAGCTATACTCACCGACTAAGTTCCTAATGTCAGGTTGTAGGAGACATTGGGCACTCCAAGGACAGTTAGGGTTCCAGCTTCTGACAGCTTGGTTCTGGGAGTAATGTGCACTGTTCAGAATTCTAAGTGGCAGAAGCCCACTCCGGGACACAGAGCTCTGTGCAGGAACTGTGGGTCTTTTCTGTGGGAAACTAAACTCACCCCAGCAGGTTCCTGATGTCAGGCTGTAGGAGCCATTTGGCACTCCAAGGCCAGTAAGGGTTCCAGCTTCTGGATGCTTGGATCTGGCAGAAGTCCTGTGCTGAACTTATTTTTATCAGTTAGCAGCGCACTCCGTGGCCGAGAGTTCTGTGCAGGAACGGTGGGTCTTTTCTGTGGAAAGCTAAACTCACCCCTCCAAGTTCCTGATGTCAGTTTGCAGGGGGTGTTTGGCAGTCTAAGGGCAGCTAGGGTTTCAGCTTCATGGCAGCTTGGTTGTGGGAGTGAGTACACTGTTCAGAATTGTAAGTGGCAGAAGCTTACTCCCGGGTACAGAGCTCTGTGCAGGAACAGTGGCTCTCTTCTGTGGGAAGCTATAGTCACCGACTAAGTTCCTAATGTCAGGTTGTAGGAGACATTGGGCACTCGCAGGACAGTTAGGGTTCCAGCTTTTGGATGCTTGGATCTGGCAGAAGTCCTGTGCAGAACTTATTTTTTTCAGTTCGCAGCCCACTCCGTGGCCGAGAGTTCTGTGCAGGAACGGTGGGTCTTTTCTGTGGAAAGCTAAACTCACCCCTCCAAGTTCCTGATGTCAGTTTGCAGGGGGTGTTTGGCAGTCTAAGGGCAGCTAGGGTTTCAGCTTCATGGCAGCTTGGTTGTGGGAGTAAGTACACTGTTCAGAATTCTAAGTGGCAGAAGCCCACTTCCGGGCACAGAACTCTGTGCAGGAACAGTGGCTCTCTTCTGTGGGAAGCTATACTCACCGACTAAGTTCCTAATGTCAGGTTGTAGGAGACATTGGGCACTCCAAGGACAGTTAGGGTTCCAGCTTCTGGATGCTTGGATTTGGCAGAAGTCCTGTGCTGAACTTATTTTTATCAGTTAGCAGCCCACTCCGTGGCCGAGAGTTCTGTGCAGGAACGGTGGGTCTTTTCTGTGGGAAGCTATACTTACCGACTAAGTTCCTAATGTCAGGTTGTAGGAGACATTGGGCACTCCAAGGACAGTTAGGGTTCCAGCTTCTGACAGCTTGCTTCTGGGAGTAATGTGCACTGTTCAGAATTCTAAGTGGCAGAAGCCCACTCCGGGACACAGAGCTCTGTGCAGGAACTGTGGGTCTTTTCTGTGGGAAACTAAACTCACCCCAGCAGGTTCCTGATGTCAGGTTGTAGGAGACATTTGGCACTCCAAGGCCAGTAAGGGTTCCAGCTTTTGGATGCTTGGATCTGGGAGAAGTCCTGTGCTGAACTTATTTTTATCAGTTAGCAGCGCACTCCGTGGCCGAGAGTTCTGTGCAGGAACGGTGGGTCTTTTCTGTGGAAAGCTAAACTCACCCCTCCAAGTTCCTGATGTCGGTTTGCAGGGGGTGTTTGGCAGTCTAAGGGCAGCTAGGGTTTCAGCTTCCTGGCAGCTTGGTTGTGGGAGTGAGTACACTGTTCAGAATTCTAAGTGGCAGAAGCCCACTCCCGGGTACAGAGCTCTGTGCAGGAACGGTGGGTCTTTTCTGTGGGAAGCTATACTCACCGACTAAGTTCCTAATGTCAGGTTGTAGGAGACATTGGGCACTCCAAGGACAGTTAGGGTTCCAGCTTCTGACAGCTTGGTTCTGGGAGTAATGTGCACTGTTCAGAATTCTAAGTGGCAGAAGCCCACTCCGGGACACAGAGCTCTGTGCAGGAACTGTGGGTCTCTTCTGTGGGAAACTAAACTCCCCCCAGCAGGTTCCTGATGTCAGGCTGTAGGAGACATTTGGCGCTCCAAGGCCAGTTAGGGTTCCAGCTTCTGGATGCTTGGATCTGGCAGAAGTCCTGTGCTGAACTTATTTTTATCAGGTAGCAGCCCACTCCGTGGCCGAGAGTTCTGTGCAGGAACGGTGGGTCTTTTATGTGGGAAGCTATACTCACCGACTAAGTTCCTAATGTCAGGTTGTAGGAGACATTGGGCACTCCAAGGACAGTTAGGGTTCCAGCTTCTGACAGCTTGGTTGTGGGAGTAATGTGCACTGTTCAGAATTCTAAGTGGCAGAAGCCCACTCCCGGGCACAGAGCTCTGTGCAGGAACTGTGGGTCTTTTCTGTGGGAAACTAAACTCCCCCCAGCAGGTTCCTGATGTCAGGCTGTAGGAGACATTTGGCGCTCCAAGGCCAGTTAGGGTTCCAGCTTCTGGATGCTTGGATCTGGCAGAAGTCCTGTGCTGAACTTATTTTTATCAGTTAGCAGCCCACTCCGTGGCCGAGAGTTCTGTGCAGGAACATTGGTTCTCTTCTGTGGGAAGCTAAACTCACCCCTCCAAGTTCCTGATGTCAGTTTGCAGGGGGTGTTTGGCAGTCTAAGGGCAGCTAGGGTTTCAGCTTCATGGCAGCTTGGTTGTGGCAGTAAGTACACTGTTCAGAATTCTAAGTGGCAGAAGCCCAGTCCCGGGCACAGAGCTCTGTGCAGGAACAGTGGCTCTCTTCTGTGGGAAGCTATACTCACCGACTAAGTTCCTAATGTCAGGCTGTAGGAGACATTGGGCACTCCAAGGCCAGTAAGGGTTCCAGCTTCTGGATGCTTGGATCTGGCAGAAGTCCTGTGCTGAACTTATTTTTATCAGTTTGCAGCCCACTCCGTGGCCGAGAGTTCTGTGCAGGAACGGTGGGTCTTTTCTGTGGGAAGCAAAACTCACCCCTCCAAGTTCCTGATGTCAGTTTGCAGGGGGTGTTTGGCAGTCTAAGGGCAGCTAGGGTTTCAGCTTCATGGCAGCTTGGTTGTGGGAGTAAGTACACTGTTCAGAATTCTAAGTGGCAGAAGCCCACTCCCGGGCACAGAGCTCTGTGCAGGAACAGTGGCTCTCTTCTGTGGGAAGCTATACTCACCGACTAAGTTCGTGATGTCAGGCTGTAGGAGACATTTGGCGCTCCAAGGCCAGTTAGGGTTCCAGCTTCTGGATGCTTGGATCTGGCAGAAGTCCTGTGCTGAACTTATTTTTATCAGTTAGCAGCGCACTCCGTGGCCGAGAGTTCTGTGCAGGAACGGTGGGTCTTTTCTGTGGAAAGCTAAACTCACCCCTCCAAGTTCCTGATGTCAGTTTGCAGGGGGTGTTTGGCAGTCTAAGGGCAGCTAGGGTTTCAGCTTCCTGGCAGCTTGGTTGTGGGAGTGAGTACACTGTTCAGAATTCTAAGTGGCAGAAGCCCACTCCCGGGTACAGAGCTCTGTGCAGGAACAGTGGCTCTCTTCTGTGGGAAGCTATACTCACCGACTAAGTTCCTAATGTCAGGTTGTAGGAGACATTGGGCACTCCAAGGACAGTTAGGGTTCCAGCTTCTGACAGCTTGGTTGTGGGAGTAATGTGCACTGTTCAGAATTCTAAGTGGCAGAAGCCCACTCCGGGGCACAGAGCTCTGTGCAGGAACGGTGGATCTCTTCTGTGGGAAGTTAAAGTCACTCCTCCAAGTTCCTGATGTCGGTTTGCAGGAGGTGTTTGGCAGTCTAAGGGCAGCTAGGGTTTCAGCTTCATGGCAGCTTGGTTGTGGCAGTAAGTACACTGTTCAGAATTCTAAGTGGCAGAAGCCCAGTCCCGGGCACAGAGCTCTGTGCAGGAACAGTGGCTCTCTTCTGTGGGAAGCTAAACTCACCCCCCGAAGTTCCTAATGTCAGGTTGTAGGAGACATTGGGCACTCGCAGGACAGTTAGGGTTCCAGCTTCTGGGAGCTTGGTTATGGGAGAAGTGCAGCAGTGTTCAGAATTCTAAGTGGCAGAAGCCCACTCCCGGGCACAGAGCTCTGTGCAGGAACGGTGGATCTCTTGTGTGGGAAGTTAAAGTCACTCCTCCAAGTTCCTGATGTCGGTTTGCAGGAGGTGTTTGGCAGTCTAAGGGCAGCTAGGGTTTCAGCTTCATGGCAGCTTGGTTGTGGCAGTAAGTACACTGTTCAGAATTCTAAGTGGCAGAAGCCCAGTCCCGGGCACAGAGCTCTTTGCAGGAACAGTGGCTCTCTTCTGTGGGAAGCTATACTCACCGACTAAGTTCCTAATGTCAGGTTGTAGGAGACATTGGGCACTCCAAGGACAGTTAGGGTTCCAGCTTCTGACAGCTTGCTTCTGGGAGTAATGTGCACTGTTCAGAATTCTAAGTGGCAGAAGCCCACTCCGGGACACAGAGCTCTGTGCAGGAACTGTGGGTCTTTTCTGTGGGAAACTAAACTCACCCCAGCAGGTTCCTGATGTCAGGTTGTAGGAGACATTTGGCGCTCCAAAGCCAGTAAGGGTTCGAGCTTTTGGATGCTTGGATCTGGCAGAAGTCCTGTGCTGAACTTACTTTTATCAGTTCGCAGCCCACTCTGTGGCCGAGAGTTCTGTGCAGGAACGGTGGGTCTTTTCTGTGGAAAGCTAAACTCACCCCTCCAAGTTCCTGATGTCAGTTTGCAGGGGGTGTTTGGCAGTCTAAGGGCAGCTAGGGTTTCAGCTTCTGGATGCTTGGTTGTGGGAGTAAGTACACTGTTCAGAATTCTACGTGGCAGAAGCCCACTCCGGGACACAGAGCTCTGTGCAGGAGCTGTGGGTCTCTTCTGTGGGAAGCTAAACTCACCCCCTGAAGTTCCTAATGTCAGGTTGTAGGAGACATTGGGCACTCGCAGGACAGTTTGGGTTCCAGCTTCTGGGAGCTTGGCTATGGGAGAAGTGCAGCAGTGTTAAGAATTCTAAGTGGCTGAAGCCCACTCCCGGGCACAGAGCTCTGTGCAGGAACAGTGGCTCTCTTCTGTGGGAAGCTATACTCACCGACTAAGTTCCTAATGTCAGGTTGTAGGAGACATTGGGCACTCCAAGGACAGTTAGGGTTCCAGCTTCTGACAGCTTGGTTCTGGGAGTAATGTGCACTGTTCAGAATTCTAAGTGGCAGAAGCCCACTCTGGGGCACAGG
Source organism: Chamaea fasciata (assembly GCF_029207755.1). NCBI lineage: Eukaryota > Metazoa > Chordata > Aves > Passeriformes > Sylviidae > Chamaea > Chamaea fasciata. The sequence goes on along the minus strand of NW_027094218.1, from coordinate 55,697 downwards.
GCTCTGTGCAGGAACTGTGGGTCTTTTCTGTGGGAAACTAAACTCACCCCAGCAGGTTCCTGATGTCAGGCTGTAGGAGCCATTTGGCACTCCAAGGCCAGTAAGGGTTCCAGCTTCTGGGAGATTGGTTATGGGAGAAGCGCAGCAGTGTTCTGAATTGCAAGTGGCAGAAGCCCACTCCCGGGCACAGAGCTCTGTGCAGGAACGGTGGATCTCTTCTGTGGGAAGTTAAAGTCACTCCTCCAAGTTCCTGATGTCGGTTTGCAGGAGGTGTTTGGCAGTCTAAGGGCAGCTAGAGTTTCAGCTTCATGGCAGCTTGGTTGTGGCAGTAAGTACACTGTTCAGAATTCTAAGTGGCAGAAGCCCAGTCCCGGGCACAGAGCTCTGTGCAGGAACAGTGGCTCTCTTCGGTGGGAAGCTAAACTCACCCCCCGAAGGTCCTAATGTCAGGTTGTAGGAGACATTGGGCACTCCAAGGACGGTTAGGGTTCCAGCTTCTGACAGCTTGGTTGTGGGAGTAATGTGCACTGTTCAGAATTCTAAGTGGCAGAAGCCCACTCCAGGGCACAGAGCTCTGTGCAGGAACTGTGGGTCTTTTCTGTGGGAAACTAAACTCACCCCAGCAGGTTCCTGATGTCAGGCTGTAGGAGACATTTGGCACTCCAAGGCCAGTAAGGGTTCCAGCTTCTGGATGCTTGGATCTGGCAGAAGTCCTGTGCTGAACTTATTTTTATCAGGTAGCAGCCCACTCCGTGGCCGAGAGTTCTGTGCAGGAACATTGGCTCTCTTCTGTGGGAAGCTAAACTCACCCCTCCAAGTTCCTGATGTCAGTTTGCAGGGGGTGTTTGGCAGTCTAAGGGCAGCTAGGGTTTCAGCTTCATGGCAGCTTGGTTGTGGCAGTAAGTACACTGTTCAGAATTCTAAGTGGCAGAAGCCCAGTCCCGGGCACAGAGCTCTGTGCAGGAACAGTGGCTCTCTTCTGTGGGAAGCTATACTCACCGACTAAGTTCCTAATGTCAGGCTGTAGGAGACATTGGGCACTCCAAGGCCAGTTAGGGTTCCAGCTTCTGGATGCTTGGATCTGGCAGAAGTCCTGTGCTGAACTTATTTTTATCAGTTAGCAGCGCACTCCGTGGCCGAGAGTTCTGTGCAGGAACGGTGGGTCTTTTCTGTGGAAAGCTAAACTCACCCCTCCAAGTTCCTGATGTCAGTTTGCAGGGGGTGTTTGGCAGTCTAAGGGCAGCTAGGGTTTCAGCTTCATGGCAGCTTGGTTGTGGGAGTAAGTACACTGTTCAGAATTCTAAGTGGCAGAAGCCCACTCCCGGGCACAGAGCTCTGTGCAGGAACAGTGGCTCTCTTCTGTGGGAAGCTATACTCACCGACTAAGTTCCTAATGTCAGGCTGTAGGAGACATTGGGCACTCCAAGGCCAGTAAGGGTTCCAGCTTTTGGATGCTTGGATCTGGCATATGTCCTGTGCTGAACTTATTTTTATCAGTTAGCAGCCCACTCCGTGGCCGAGAGTTCTGTGCAGGAACGGTGGGTCTTTTCTGTGGAAAGCTAAACTCACCCCTCCAAGTTCCTGATGTCAGTTTGCAGGGGGTGTTTGGCAGTCTAAGGGCAGCTAGGGTTTCAGCTTCATGGCAGCTTGGTTGTGGGAGTAAGTACACTGTTCAGAATTCTAAGTGGCAGAAGCCCACTCCCGGGCACAGAGCCCTGTGCAGGGACTGTGGGTCTCTTCTGTGGGAAGCTAAACTCACCCCCTGAAGTTCCTAATGTCAGGTTATAGGAGACATTGGGCACTCGCAGGACAGTTAGGGTTCCAGCTTCTGGGAGCTTGGCTATGGGAGAAGTGCAGCAGTGTTCAGAATTCTAAGTGGCAGAAGCCCACTCCCGGGCACAGAGCTCTGTGCAGGAACTGTGGGTCTTTTCTGTGGGAAACAAAACTCACCCCAACAGGTTCCTGATGTCAGGCTGTAGGAGACATTTGGCGCTCCAAGGCCAGTAATGGTTCCAGCTTCTGGATGCTTGGATCTGGCAGAAGTCCTGTGCTGAACTTATTTTTATCAGTTAGCAGCGCACTCCGTGGCTGAGAGTTCTGTGCAGGAACATTGGCTCTCTTCTGTGGGAAGCTAAACTCACCCCTCCAAGTTCCTGATGTCAGTTTGCGGGGGGTGTTTGGCAGTCTAAGGGCAGCTAGGGTTTCAGCTTCATGGCAGCTTGGTTGTGGGAGTGAGTACACTGTTCAGAATTCTAAGTGGCAGAAGCCCACTCCCGGGTACAGAGCTCTGTGCAGGAACAGTGGCTCTCTTCTGTGGGAAGCTATGCTCACCGACTAAGTTCCTAATGTCAGGTTGTAGGAGACATTGGGCACTCGCAGGACAGTTAGGGTTCCAGCTTTTGGATGCTTGGATCTGGCAGAAGTCCTGTGCAGAACTTATTTTTTTCAGTTCGCAGCCGACTCCGTGGCCGAGAGTTCTGTGCAGGAACGGTGGGTCTTTTCTGTGGAAAGCTAAACTCACCCCTCCAAGTTCCTGATGTCAGTTTGCAGAAGGTGTTTGGCAGTCTAAGGGCAGCTAGGGTTTCAGCTTCATGGCAGCTTGGTTGTGGGAGTAAGTACACTGTTCAGAATTCTAAGTGGCAGAAGCCCACTTCCGGGCACAGAACTCTGTGCAGGAACAGTGGCTCTCTTCTGTGGGAAGCTATACTCACCGACTAAGTTCCTAATGTCAGGTTGTAGGAGACATTGGGCACTCCAAGGACAGTTAGGGTTCCAGCTTCTGGATGCTTGGATTTGGCAGAAGTCCTGTGCTGAACTTATTTTTATCAGTTAGCAGCCCACTCCGTGGCCGAGAGTTCTGTGCAGGAACGGTGGGTCTTTTCTGTGGGAAGCTATACTTACCGACTAAGTTCCTAATGTCAGGTTGTAGGAGACATTGGGCACTCCAAGGACAGTTAGGGTTCCAGCTTCTGACAGCTTGCTTCTGGGAGTAATGTGCACTGTTCAGAATTCTAAGTGGCAGAAGCCCACTCCGGGACACAGAGCTCTGTGCAGGAACTGTGGGTCTTTTCTGTGGGAAACTAAACTCACCCCAGCAGGTTCCTGATGTCAGGTTGTAGGAGACATTTGGCACTCCAAGGCCAGTAAGGGTTCCAGCTTTTGGATGCTTGGATCTGGGAGAAGTCCTGTGCTGAACTTATTTTTATCAGTTAGCAGCGCACTCCGTGGCCGAGAGTTCTGTGCAGGAACGGTGGGTCTTTTCTGTGGAAAGCTAAACTCACCCCTCCAAGTTCCTGCTGTTGGTTTGCAGGAGGTGTTTGGCAGTCTAAGGGCAGCTAGGGTTTCAGCTTCCTGGCAGCTTGGTTGTGGGAGTGAGTACACTGTTCAGAATTCTAAGTGGCAGAAGCCCACTCCGGGGCACAGAGCTCTGTGCAGGAACGGTGGATCTCTTCTGTGGGAAGTTAAAGTCACTCCTCCAAGTTCCTGATGTCGGTTTGCAGGAGGTGTTTGGCAGTCTAAGGGCAGCTAGGGTTTCAGCTTCATGGCAGCTTGGTTGTGGCAGTAAGTACACTGTTCAGAATTCTAAGTGGCAGAAGCCCAGTCCCGGGCACAGAGCTCTGTGCAGGAACAGTGGCTCTCTTCTGTGGGAAGCTATACTCACCGACTAAGTTCCTAATGTCAGGCTGTAGGAGACATTGGGCACTCCAAGGCCAGTAAGGGTTCCAGCTTCTGGATGCTTGGATCTGGCAGAAGTCCTGTGCTGAACTTATTTTTATCAGTTAGCAGCCCACTCCGTGGCCGAGAGTTCTGTCCAGGAACGGTGGGTCTTTTCTGTGGGAAGCAAAACTCACCCCTCCAAGTTCCTGATGTCAGTTTGCAGGGGGTGTTTGGCAGTCTAAGGGCAGCTAGGGTTTCAGCTTCATGGCAGCTTGGTTGTGGGAGTAAGTACACTGTTCAGAATTCTAAGTGGCAGAAGCCCACTCCCGAGCACAGAGCTCTGTGCAGGAACAGTGGCTCTCTTCTGTGGGCAGCTATACTCACCGACTAAGTTCGTGATGTCAGGCTGTAGGAGACATTTGGCGCTCCAAGGCCAGTTAGGGTTCCAGCTTCTGGATGCTTCGATCTGGCAGAAGTCCTGTGCTGAACTTATTTTTATCAGTTAGCAGCGCACTCCGTGGCCGAGAGTTCTGTGCAGGAACGGTGGGTCTTTTCTGTGGAAAGCTAAACTCACCCCTCCAAGTTCCTGATGTCAGTTTGCAGGGGGTGTTTGGCAGTCTAAGGGCAGCTAGGGTTTCAGCTTCCTGGCAGCTTGGTTGTGGGAGTGAGTACACTGTTCAGAATTCTAAGTGGCAGAAGCCCACTCCCGGGTACAGAGCTCTGTGCAGGAACAGTGGCTCTCTTCTGTGGGAAGCTATACTCACCGACTAAGTTCCTAATGTCAGGTTGTAGGAGACATTGGGCACTCCAAGGACAGTTAGGGTTCCAGCTTCTGACAGCTTGGTTCTGGGAGTAATGTGCACTGTTCAGAATTCTAAGTGGCAGAATCCCACTCCAGGGCACAGAGCTCTGTGCAGGAACTGTGGGTCTCTTCTGTGGGAAACTAAACTCCCCCCAGCAGGTTCCTGATGTCAGGCTGTAGGAGACATTTGGCGCTCCAAGGCCAGTTAGGGTTCCAGCTTCTGGATGCTTGGATCTGGCAGAAGTCCTGTGCTGAACTTATTTTTATCAGTTAGCAGCGCACTCCGTGGCCGAGAGTTCTGTGCAGGAACGGTGGGTCTTTTATGTGGGAAGCTATACTCACCGACTAAGTTCCTAATGTCAGGTTGTAGGAGACATTGGGCACTCCAAGGACAGTTAGGGTTCCAGCTTCTGACAGCTTGGTTGTGGGAGTAATGTGCACTGTTCAGAATTCTAAGTGGCAGAAGCCCACTCCCGGGCACAGAGCTCTGTGCAGGAACTGTGGGTCTTTTCTGTGGGAAACTAAACTCACCCCAGCAGGTTCCTGATGTCAGGCTGTAGGAGACATTTGGCGCTCCAAGGCCAGTTAGGGTTCCAGCTTCTGGATGCTTGGATCTGGCAGAAGTCCTGTGCTGAACTTATTTTTATCAGTTAGCAGCCCACTCCGTGGCCGAGAGTTCTGTGCAGGAACGGTGGGTCTTTTCTGTGGAAAGCTAAACTCACCCCTCCAAGTTCCTGATGTCAGTTTGCAGGGGGTGTTTGGCAGTCTAAGGGCAGCTAGGGTTTCAGCTTCATGGCAGCTTGGTTGTGGGAGTAAGTACACTGTTCAGAATTCTAAGTGGCAGAAGCCCACTCCCGGGCACAGAGCTCTGTGCAGGAACAGTGGCTCTCTTCTGTGGGAAGCTATACTCACCGACTAAGTTCGTGATGTCAGGCTGTAGGAGACATTTGGCGCTCCAAGGCCAGTTAGGGTTCCAGCTTCTGGATGCTTGGATCTGGCAGAAGTCCTGTGCTGAACTTATTTTTATCAGTTAGCAGCGCACTCCGTGGCCGAGAGTTCTGTGCAGGAACGGTGGGTCTTTTCTGTGGAAAGCTAAACTCACCCCTCCAAGTTCCTGATGTCAGTTTGCAGGGGGTGTTTGGCAGTCTAAGGGCAGCTAGGGTTTCAGCTTCCTGGCAGCTTGGTTGTGGGAGTGAGTACACTGTTCAGAATTCTAAGTGGCAGAAGCCCACTCCCGGGTACAGAGCTCTGTGCAGGAACAGTGGCTCTCTTCTGTTGGAAGCTATACTCACCGACTAAGTTCCTAATGTCAGGCTGTAGGAGACATTGGGCACTCGCAGGACAGTTAGGGTTCGAGCTTTTGGATGCTTGGATCTGGCAGAAGTCCTGTGCAGAACTTATGTTTTTCAGTTCGCAGCCCACTCCGTGGCCGAGAGTTCTGTGCAGGAACGGTGGGTCTTTTCTGTGGAAAGCTAAACTCACCCCTCCAAGTTCATGATGTCAGTTTGCAGGGGGTGTTTGGCAGTCTAAGGGCAGCTAGGGTTTCAGCTTCATGGCAGCTTGGTTGTGGGAGTAAGTACACTGTTCAGAATTCTACGTGGCAGAAGCCCACTCCGGGACACAGAGCTCTGTGCAGGAGCTGTGGGTCTCTTCTGTGGGAAGCTAAACTCACCCCCTGAAGTTCCTAATGTCAGGTTATAGGAGACATTGGGCACTCGCAGGACAGTTAGGGTTCCAGCTTCTGGGAGCTTGGCTATGGGAGAAGTGCAGCAGTGTTCAGAATTCTAAGTGGCAGAAGCCCACTTCCGGGCACAGAACTCTGTGCAGGAACAGTGGCTCTCTTCTGTGGGAAGCTATACTCACCCCCTAAGTTCCTAATGGCAGGTTTTAGGAGACATTGGGCACTCCAAGGACAGTTAGCGTTCCAACTTCTTACAGCTTGGTTCTGGGAGTAATGTGCACTGTTCAGAATTCTAAGTGGCAGAAGCCCACTCCCGGGCACAGAGCTCTGTGCAGGAACTGTGGGTCTTTTCTGTGGGAAACAAAACTCACCCCAGCAGGTTCCTGATGTCAGGCTGTAGGAGACATTTGGCCCTCCAAGGCCAGTAATGGTTCCAGCTTCTGGATGCTTGGATCTGGCAGAAGTCCTGTGCTGAACTTATTTTTATCAGTTAGCAGCGCACTCCTTGGCCGAGAGTTCTGTGCAGGAACGGTGGGTCTTTTCTGTGGAAAGCTATACTCACCGACTAAGTTCCTAATGTCAGGTTGTAGGAGACATTGGGCACTCGCAGGACAGTTTGGGTTCCAGCTTCTGACAGCTTGGTTGTGGGAGTAAGTACACTGTTCAGAATTCTAAGTGGCAGAAGCCCAGTCCCGGGCACAGAGCTCTGTGCAGGAACAGTGGCTCTCTTCTGTGGGAAGCTATACTCACCGACTAAGTTCGTGATGTCAGGCTGTAGGAGACATTTGGCGCTCCAAGGCCAGTTAGGGTTCCAGCTTCTGGATGCTTGGATCTGGCAGAAGTCCTGTGCTGAACTTATTTTTATCAGTTAGCAGCGCACTCCGTGGCCGAGAGTTCTGTGCAGGAACGGTGGGTCTTTTCTGTGGAAAGCTAAACTCACCCCTCCAAGTTCCTGATGTCAGTTTGCAGGGGGTGTTTGGCAGTCTAAGGGCAGCTAGGGTTTCAGCTTCCTGGCAGCTTGGTTGTGGGAGTGAGTACACTGTTCAGAATTCTAAGTGGCAGAAGCCCACTCCCGGGTACAGAGCTCTGTGCAGGAACAGTGGCTCTCTTCTGTGGGAAGCTATACTCACCGACTAAGTTCCTAATGTCAGGTTGTAGGAGACATTGGGCACTCGCAGGACAGTTAGGGTTCGAGCTTTTGGATGCTTGGATCTGGCAGAAGTCCTGTGCAGAACTTATTTTTTTCAGTTCGCAGCCCACTCCGTGGCCGAGAGTTCTGTGCAGGAACGGTGGGTCTTTTCTGTGGAAAGCTAAACTCACCCCTCCAAGTTCCTGATGTCAGTTTGCAGGGGGTGTTTGGCAGTCTAAGGGCAGCTAGGGTTTCAGCTTCATGGCAGCTTGGTTGTGGGAGTAAGTACACTGTTCAGAATTCTAAGTGGCAGAAGCCCACTCCGGGACACAGAGCTCTGTGCAGGAGCTGTGGGTCTCTTCTGTGGGAAGCTAAACTCACCCCCTGAAGTTCCTAATGTCAGGTTGTAGGAGACATTGGGCACTCGCAGGACAGTTAGGGTTCCAGCTTCTGGGAGCTTGGCTATGGGAGAAGTGCAGCAGTGTTCAGAATTCTAAGTGGCAGAAGCCCACTTCCGGGCACAGAACTCTGTGCAGGAACAGTGGCTCTCTTCTGTGGGAAGCTATACTCACCCCCTAAGTTCCTAATGGCAGGTTTTAGGAGACATTGGGCACTCCAAGGACAGTTAGCGTTCCAACTTCTTACAGCTTGGTTCTGGGAGTAATGTGCACTGTTCAGAATTCTAAGTGGCAGAAGCCCACTCCCGGGCACAGAGCTCTGTGCAGGAACTGTGGGTCTTTTCTGTGGGAAACAAAACTCACCCCAGCAGGTTCCTGATGTCAGGCTGTAGGAGACATTTGGCGCTCCAAGGCCAGTTAGGGTTCCAGCTTCTGGATGCTTGGATCTGGCAGAAGTCCTGTGCTGAACTTATTTTTATCAGTTAGCAGCGCACTCCGTGGCCGAGAGTTCTGTGCAGGAACGGTGGGTCTTTTCTGTGGAAAGCTATACTCACCGACTAAGTTCCTAATGTCAGGTTGTAGGAGACATTGGGCACTCGCAGGACAGTTTGGGTTCCAGCTTCTGGGAGCTTGGCTATGGGAGAAGTGCAGCAGTGTTCAGAATTCTAAGTGGCAGAAGCCCACTCCCGGGCACAGAGCTCTGTGCAGGAACAGTGGCTCTCTTCTGTGGGAAGCTATACTCACCGACTAAGTTCCTAATGTCAGGTGTTAGGAGACATTGGGCACTCCAAGGACAGTTAGGGTTCCAGCTTCTGACAGCTTGGTTCTGGGAGTAATGTGCACTGTTCAGAATTCTAAGTGGCAGAAGCCCACTCTGGGGCACAGGGCTCTGTGCAGGAACTGTGGGTCTTTTCTGTGGGAAACTTAACTCACCCCAGCAGGTTCCTGATGTCAGGCTGTAGGAGCCATTTGGCACTCCAAGGCCAGTAAGGGTTCCAGCTTCTGGGAGATTGGTTATGGGAGAAGCGCAGCAGTGTTCTGAATTGCAAGTGGCAGAAGCCCACTCCCGGGCACAGAGCTCTGTGCAGGAACGGTGGATCTCTTCTGTGGGAAGTTAAAGTCACTCCTCCAAGTTCCTGATGTCGGTTTGCAGGAGGTGTTTGGCAGTCTAAGGGCAGCTAGAGTTTCAGCTTCATGGCAGCTTGGTTGTGGCAGTAAGTACACTGTTCAGAATTCTAAGTGGCAGAAGCCCAGTCCCGGGCACAGAGCTCTGTGCAGGAACAGTGGCTCTCTTCTGTGGGAAGCTAAACTCACCCCCCGAAGGTCCTAATGTCAGGTTGTAGGAGACATTGGGCACTCCAAGGACAGTTTGGGTTCCAGCTTCTGGGAGCTTGGCTATGGGAGAAGTGAAGCAGTGTTCAGAATTCTAAGTGGCAGAAGCCCACTCCCGGGCACAGAGCTCTGTGCAGGAACAGTGGCTCTCTTCTGTGGGAAGCTATACTCACCCCCTAAGTTCCTAATGGCAGGTTTTAGGAGACATTGGGCACTCCAAGGACAGTTAGGGTTCCAGCTTCTGACAGCTTGGTTCTGGGAGTAATGTGCACTGTTCAGAATTCTAAGTGGCAGAAGCCCACTCCGGGACACAGAGCTCTGTGCAGGAACTGTGGGTTTTTTCTGTGGGAAACTAAACTCACCCCAGCAGGTTCCTGATGTCAGGCTCTAGGAGACATTTGGCACTCCAAGGACAGTTAGGGTTCCATCTTCTGGATGCTTGGATCTGGCAGAAGTCCTGTGCTGAACTTATTTTTATCAGTTAGCAGCGCACTCCGTGGCTGAGAGTTCTGTGCAGGAATGGTGGGTCTTTTCTGTGGAAAGCTAAACTCACCCCTCCAAGTTCCTGATGTCAGTTTGCGGGGGGTGTTTGGCAGTCTAAGGGCAGCTAGGGTTTCAGCTTCATGGCAGCTTGGTTGTGGGAGTGAGTACACTGTTCAGAATTCTAAGTGGCAGAAGCCCACTCCCGGGTACAGAGCTCTGTGCAGGAACAGTGGCTCTCTTCTGTGGGAAGCTATACTCACCGACTAAGTTCCTAATGTCAGGTTGTAGGAGACATTGGGCACTCGCAGGACAGTTAGGGTTCCAGCTTTTGGATGCTTGGATCTGGCAGAAGTCCTGTGCAGAACTTATTTTTTTCAGTTCGCAGCCCACTCCGTGGCCGAGAGTTCTGTGCAGGAACGGTGGGTCTTTTCTGTGGAAAGCTAAACTCACCCCTCCAAGTTCCTGATGTCAGTTTGCAGAAGGTGTTTGGCAGTCTAAGGGCAGCTAGGGTTTCAGCTTCATGGCAGCTTGGTTGTGGGAGTAAGTACACTGTTCAGAATTCTAAGTGGCAGAAGCCCACTTCCGGGCACAGAACTCTGTGCAGGAACAGTGGCTCTCTTCTGTGGGAAGCTATACTCACCGACTAAGTTCCTAATGTCAGGTTGTAGGAGACATTGGGCACTCCAAGGACAGTTAGGGTTCCAGCTTCTGGATGCTTGGATTTGGCAGAAGTCCTGTGCTGAACTTATTTTTATCAGTTAGCAGCCCACTCCGTGGCCGAGAGTTCTGTGCAGGAACGGTGGGTCTTTTCTGTGGGAAGCTATACTTACCGACTAAGTTCCTAATGTCAGGTTGTAGGAGACATTGGGCACTCCAAGGACAGTTAGGGTTCCAGCTTCTGACAGCTTGCTTCTGGGAGTAATGTGCACTGTTCAGAATTCTAAGTGGCAGAAGCCCACTCCGGGACACAGAGCTCTGTGCAGGAACTGTGGGTCTTTTCTGTGGGAAACTAAACTCACCCCAGCAGGTTCCTGATGTCAGGTTGTAGGAGACATTTGCCACTCCAAGGCCAGTAAGGGTTCCAGCTTTTGGATGCTTGGATCTGGGAGAAGTCCTGTGCTGAACTTATTTTTATCAGTTAGCAGCGCACTCCGTGGCCGAGAGTTCTGTGCAGGAACGGTGGGTCTTTTCTGTGGAAAGCTAAACTCACCCCTCCAAGTTCCTGATGTCGGTTTGCAGGAGGTGTTTGGCAGTCTAAGGGCAGCTAGGGTTTCAGCTTCCTGGCAGCTTGGTTGTGGGAGTGAGTACACTGTTCAGAATTCTAAGTGGCAGAAGCCCACTCCCGGGTACAGAGCTCTGTGCAGGAACGGTGGGTCTTTTCTGTGGGAAGCTATACTCACCGACTAAGTTCCTAATGTCAGGTTGTAGGAGACATTGGGCACTCGCAGGACAGTTAGGGTTCCAGCTTCTGACAGCTTGGTTCTGGGAGTAATGTGCACTGTTCAGAATTCTAAGTGGCAGAAGCCCACTCCAGGGCACAGAGCTCTGTGCAGGAACTGTGGGTCTCTTCTGTGGGAAACTAAACTCCCCCCAGCAGGTTCCTGATGTCAGGCTGTAGGAGACATTTGGCGCTCCAAGGCCAGTTAGGGTTCCAGTTTCTGGATGCTTGGATCTGGCAGAAGTCCTGTGCTGAACTTATTTTTATCAGTTAGCAGCCCACTCCGTGGCCGAGAGTTCTGTGCAGGAACGGTGGGTCTTTTATGTGGGAAGCTATACTCACCGACTAAGTTCCTAATGTCAGGTTGTAGGAGACATTGGGCACTCCAAGGACAGTTAGGGTTCCAGCTTCTGACAGCTTGGTTGTGGGAGTAATGTGCACTGTTCAGAATTCTAAGTGGCAGAATCCCACTCCAGGGCACAGAGCTCTGTGCAGGAACTGTGGGTCTTTTCTGTGGGAAACTAAACTCCCCCCAGCAGGTTCCTGATGTCAGGCTGTAGGAGACATTTGGCGCTCCAAGGCCAGTTAGGGTTCCAGCTTCTGGATGCTTGCATCTGGCAGAAGTCCTGTGCTGAACTTATTTTTATCAGTTAGCAGCCCACTCCGTGGCCGAGAGTTCTGTGCAGGAACATTGGCTCTCTTCTGTGGGAAGCTAAACTCACCCCTCCAAGTTCCTGATGTCAGTTTGCAGGGGGTGTTTGGCAGTCTAAGGGCAGCTAGGGTTTCAGCTTCATGGCAGCTTGGTTGTGGCAGTAAGTACACTGTTCAGAATTCTAAGTGGCAGAAGCCCACTCCGGGGCACAGAGCTCTGTGCAGGAACGGTGGATCTCTTCTGTGGGAAGTTAAAGTCACTCCTCCAAGTTCCTGATGTCGGTTTGCAGGAGGTGTTTGGCAGTCTAAGGGCAGCTAGGGTTTCAGCTTCATGGCAGCTTGGTTGTGGCAGTAAGTACACTGTTCAGAATTCTAAGTGGCAGAAGCCCAGTCCCGGGCACAGAGCTCTGTGCAGGAACAGTGGCTCTCTTCTGTGGGAAGCTATACTCACCGACTAAGTTCCTAATGTCAGGCTGTAGGAGACATTGGGCACTCCAAGGCCAGTAAGGGTTCCAGCTTCTGGATGCTTGGATCTGGCAGAAGTCCTGTGCTGAACTTATTTTTATCAGTTAGCAGCCCACTCCGTGGCCGAGAGTTCTGTGCAGGAACGGTGGGTCTTTTCTGTGGGAAGCAAAACTCACCCCTCCAAGTTCCTGATGTCAGTTTGCAGGGGGTGTTTGGCAGTCTAAGGGCAGCTAGGGTTTCAGCTTCATGGCAGCTTGGTTGTGGGAGTAAGTACACTGTTCAGAATTCTAAGTGGCAGAAGCCCACTCCCGGGCACAGAGCTCTGTGCAGGAACAGTGGCTCTCTTCTGTGGGAAGCTATACTCACCGACTAAGTTCGTGATGTCAGGCTGTAGGAGACATTTGGCGCTCCAAGGCCAGTTAGGGTTCCAGCTTCTGGATGCTTGGATCTGGCAGAAGTCCTGTGCTGAACTTATTTTTATCAGTTAGCAGCGCACTCCGTGGCCGAGAGTTCTGTGCAGGAACGGTGGGTCTTTTCTGTGGAAAGCTAAACTCACCCCTCCAAGTTCCTGATGTCGGTTTTCAGGGGGTGTTTGGCAGTCTAAGGGCAGCTAGGGTTTCAGCTTCCTGGCAGCTTGGTTGTGGGAGTGAGTACACTGTTCAGAATTCTAAGTGGCAGAAGCCCACTCCCGGGTACAGAGCTCTGTGCAGGAACAGTGGCTCTCTTCTGTGGGAAGCTATACTCACCGACTAAGTTCCTAATGTCAGGTTGTAGGAGACATTGGGCACTCGCAGGACAGTTAGGGTTCGAGCTTTTGGATGCTTGGATCTGGCAGAAGTCCTGTGCAGAACTTATTTTTTTCAGTTCGCAGCCCACTCCGTGGCCGAGAGTTCTGTGCAGGAACGGTGGGTCTTTTCTGTGGAAAGCTAAACTCACCCCTCCAAGTTCCTGATGTCAGTTTGCACGGGGTGTTTGGCAGTCTAAGGGCAGCTAGGGTTTCAGCTTCATGGCAGCTTGGTTGTGGGAGTAAGTACACTGTTCAGAATTCTAAGTGGCAGAAGCCCACTCCGGGACACAGAGCTCTGTGCAGGAGCTGTGGGTCTCTTCTGTGGGAAGCTAAACTCACCCCCTGAAGTTCCTAATGTCAGGTTGTAGGAGACATTGGGCACTCGCAGGACAGTTAGGGTTCCAGCTTCTGGGAGCTTGGCTATGGGAGAAGTGCAGCAGTGTTCAGAATTCTAAGTGTCAGAAGCCCACTTCCGGGCACAGAACTCTGTGCAGGAACAGTGGCTCTCTTCTGTGGGAAGCTATACTCACCCCCTAAGTTCCTAATGGCAGGTTTTAGGAGACATTGGGCACTCCAAGGACAGTTAGCGTTCCAACTTCTTACAGCTTGGTTCTGGGAGTAATGTGCACTGTTCAGAATTCTAAGTGGCAGAAGCCCACTCCCGGGCACAGAGCTCTGTGCAGGAACTGTGGGTCTTTTCTGTGGGAAACAAAACTCACCCCAGCAGGTTCCTGATGTCAGGCTGTAGGAGACATTTGGCGCTCCAAGGCCAGTTAGGGTTCCAGCTTCTGGATGCTTGGATCTGGCAGAAGTCCTGTGCTGAACTTATTTTTATCAGTTAGCAGCGCACTCCGTGGCCGAGAGTTCTGTGCAGGAACGGTGGGTCTGTTCTGTGGAAAGCTATACTCACCGACTAAGTTCCTAATGTCAGGTTGTAGGAGACATTGGGCACTCCAAGGACAGTTAGGGTTTCAGCTTCTGACAGCTTGGTTGTGGGAGTAATGTGCACTGTTCAAATTCTAAGTGGCAGAAGCCCACTCCGGGGCACAGAGCTCTGTGTAGGAACTGTGGGTCTTTTCTGTGGGAAACTAAACTCACCCCAGCAGGTTCCTGATGTCAGGCTGTAGGAGACATTTGGCACTCCAAGGCCAGTAAGGGTTCCAGCTTCTGGATGCTTGGATCTGGCAGAAGTCCTGTGCTGAACTTATTTTTATCAGTTAGCAGCGCACTCCGTGGCCGAGAGTTCTGTGCAGGAACGGTGGGTCTTTTCTGTGGAAAGCTAAACTCACCCCTCCAAGTTCCTGATGTCAGTTTGCAGGGGGTGTTTGGCAGTCTAAGGGCAGCTAGGGTTTCAGCTTCCTGGCAGCTTGGTTGTGGGAGTGAGTACACTGTTCAGAATTCTAAGTGGCAGAAGCCCACTCCCGGGTACAGAGCTCTGTGCAGGAACAGTGGCTCTCTTCTGTTGGAAGCTATACTCACCGACTAAGTTCCTAATGTCAGGCTGTAGGAGACATTGGGCACTCGCAGGACAGTTAGGGTTCGAGCTTTTGGATGCTTGGATCTGGCAGAAGTCCTGTGCAGAACTTATGTTTTTCAGTTCGCAGCCCACTCCGTGGCCGAGAGTTCTGTGCAGGAACGGTGGGTCTTTTCTGTGGAAAGCTAAACTCACCCCTCCAAGTTCATGATGTCAGTTTGCAGGGGGTGTTTGGCAGTCTAAGGGCAGCTAGGGTTTCAGCTTCATGGCAGCTTGGTTGTGGGAGTAAGTACACTGTTCAGAATTCTACGTGGCAGAAGCCCACTCCGGGACACAGAGCTCTGTGCAGGAGCTGTGGGTCTCTTCTGTGGGAAGCTAAACTCACCCCCTGAAGTTCCTAATGTCAGGTTATAGGAGACATTGGGCACTCGCAGGACAGTTAGGGTTCCAGCTTCTGGGAGCTTGGCTATGGGAGAAGTGCAGCAGTGTTCAGAATTCTAAGTGGCAGAAGCCCACTTCCGGGCACAGAACTCTGTGCAGGAACAGTGGCTCTCTTCTGTGGGAAGCTATACTCACCCCCTAAGTTCCTAATGGCAGGTTTTAGGAGACATTGGGCACTCCAAGGACAGTTAGCGTTCCAACTTCTTACAGCTTGGTTCTGGGAGTAATGTGCACTGTTCAGAATTCTAAGTGGCAGAAGCCCACTCCCGGGCACAGAGCTCTGTGCAGGAACAGTGGCTCTCTTCTGTGGGCAGCTATACTCACCGACTAAGTTCGTGATGTCAGGCTGTAGGAGACATTTGGCGCTCCAAGGCCAGTTAGGGTTCCAGCTTCTGGATGCTTCGATCTGGCAGAAGTCCTGTGCTGAACTTATTTTTATCAGTTAGCAGCGCACTCCGTGGCCGAGAGTTCTGTGCAGGAACGGTGGGTCTTTTCTGTGGAAAGCTAAACTCACCCCTCCAAGTTCCTGATGTCAGTTTGCAGGGGGTGTTTGGCAGTCTAAGGGCAGCTAGGGTTTCAGCTTCCTGGCAGCTTGGTTGTGGGAGTGAGTACACTGTTCAGAATTCTAAGTGGCAGAAGCCCACTCCCGGGTACAGAGCTCTGTGCAGGAACAGTGGCTCTCTTCTGTGGGAAGCTATACTCACCGACTAAGTTCCTAATGTCAGGTTGTAGGAGACATTGGGCACTCCAAGGACAGTTAGGGTTCCAGCTTCTGACAGCTTGGTTCTGGGAGTAATGTGCACTGTTCAGAATTCTAAGTGGCAGAATCCCACTCCAGGGCACAGAGCTCTGTGCAGGAACTGTGGGTCTCTTCTGTGGGAAACTAAACTCCCCCCAGCAGGTTCCTGATGTCAGGCTGTAGGAGACATTTGGCGCTCCAAGGCCAGTTAGGGTTCCAGCTTCTGGATGCTTGGATCTGGCAGAAGTCCTGTGCTGAACTTATTTTTATCAGTTAGCAGCGCACTCCGTGGCCGAGAGTTCTGTGCAGGAACGGTGGGTCTTTTATGTGGGAAGCTATACTCACCGACTAAGTTCCTAATGTCAGGTTGTAGGAGACATTGGGCACTCCAAGGACAGTTAGGGTTCCAGCTTCTGACAGCTTGGTTGTGGGAGTAATGTGCACTGTTCAGAATTCTAAGTGGCAGAAGCCCACTCCCGGGCACAGAGCTCTGTGCAGGAACTGTGGGTCTTTTCTGTGGGAAACTAAACTCACCCCAGCAGGTTCCTGATGTCAGGCTGTAGGAGACATTTGGCGCTCCAAGGCCAGTTAGGGTTCCAGCTTCTGGATGCTTGGATCTGGCAGAAGTCCTGTGCTGAACTTATTTTTATCAGTTAGCAGCCCACTCCGTGGCCGAGAGTTCTGTGCAGGAACGGTGGGTCTTTTCTGTGGAAAGCTAAACTCACCCCTCCAAGTTCCTGATGTCAGTTTGCAGGGGGTGTTTGGCAGTCTAAGGGCAGCTAGGGTTTCAGCTTCATGGCAGCTTGGTTGTGGGAGTAAGTACACTGTTCAGAATTCTAAGTGGCAGAAGCCCACTCCCGGGCACAGAGCTCTGTGCAGGAACAGTGGCTCTCTTCTGTGGGAAGCTATACTCACCGACTAAGTTCGTGATGTCAGGCTGTAGGAGACATTTGGCGCTCCAAGGCCAGTTAGGGTTCCAGCTTCTGGATGCTTGGATCTGGCAGAAGTCCTGTGCTGAACTTATTTTTATCAGTTAGCAGCGCACTCCGTGGCCGAGAGTTCTGTGCAGGAACGGTGGGTCTTTTCTGTGGAAAGCTAAACTCACCCCTCCAAGTTCCTGATGTCAGTTTGCAGGGGGTGTTTGGCAGTCTAAGGGCAGCTAGGGTTTCAGCTTCCTGGCAGCTTGGTTGTGGGAGTGAGTACACTGTTCAGAATTCTAAGTGGCAGAAGCCCACTCCCGGGTACAGAGCTCTGTGCAGGAACAGTGGCTCTCTTCTGTTGGAAGCTATACTCACCGACTAAGTTCCTAATGTCAGGCTGTAGGAGACATTGGGCACTCGCAGGACAGTTAGGGTTCGAGCTTTTGGATGCTTGGATCTGGCAGAAGTCCTGTGCAGAACTTATGTTTTTCAGTTCGCAGCCCACTCCGTGGCCGAGAGTTCTGTGCAGGAACGGTGGGTCTTTTCTGTGGAAAGCTAAACTCACCCCTCCAAGTTCATGATGTCAGTTTGCAGGGGGTGTTTGGCAGTCTAAGGGCAGCTAGGGTTTCAGCTTCATGGCAGCTTGGTTGTGGGAGTAAGTACACTGTTCAGAATTCTACGTGGCAGAAGCCCACTCCGGGACACAGAGCTCTGTGCAGGAGCTGTGGGTCTCTTCTGTGGGAAGCTAAACTCACCCCCTGAAGTTCCTAATGTCAGGTTATAGGAGACATTGGGCACTCGCAGGACAGTTAGGGTTCCAGCTTCTGGGAGCTTGGCTATGGGAGAAGTGCAGCAGTGTTCAGAATTCTAAGTGGCAGAAGCCCACTTCCGGGCACAGAACTCTGTGCAGGAACAGTGGCTCTCTTCTGTGGGAAGCTATACTCACCCCCTAAGTTCCTAATGGCAGGTTTTAGGAGACATTGGGCACTCCAAGGACAGTTAGCGTTCCAACTTCTTACAGCTTGGTTCTGGGAGTAATGTGCACTGTTCAGAATTCTAAGTGGCAGAAGCCCACTCCCGGGCACAGAGCTCTGTGCAGGAACTGTGGGTCTTTTCTGTGGGAAACAAAACTCACCCCAGCAGGTTCCTGATGTCAGGCTGTAGGAGACATTTGGCCCTCCAAGGCCAGTAATGGTTCCAGCTTCTGGATGCTTGGATCTGGCAGAAGTCCTGTGCTGAACTTATTTTTATCAGTTAGCAGCGCACTCCTTGGCCGAGAGTTCTGTGCAGGAACGGTGGGTCTTTTCTGTGGAAAGCTATACTCACCGACTAAGTTCCTAATGTCAGGTTGTAGGAGACATTGGGCACTCGCAGGACAGTTTGGGTTCCAGCTTCTGACAGCTTGGTTGTGGGAGTAAGTACACTGTTCAGAATTCTAAGTGGCAGAAGCCCAGTCCCGGGCACAGAGCTCTGTGCAGGAACAGTGGCTCTCTTCTGTGGGAAGCTATACTCACCGACTAAGTTCGTGATGTCAGGCTGTAGGAGACATTTGGCGCTCCAAGGCCAGTTAGGGTTCCAGCTTCTGGATGCTTGGATCTGGCAGAAGTCCTGTGCTGAACTTATTTTTATCAGTTAGCAGCGCACTCCGTGGCCGAGAGTTCTGTGCAGGAACGGTGGGTCTTTTCTGTGGAAAGCTAAACTCACCCCTCCAAGTTCCTGATGTCAGTTTGCAGGGGGTGTTTGGCAGTCTAAGGGCAGCTAGGGTTTCAGCTTCCTGGCAGCTTGGTTGTGGGAGTGAGTACACTGTTCAGAATTCTAAGTGGCAGAAGCCCACTCCCGGGTACAGAGCTCTGTGCAGGAACAGTGGCTCTCTTCTGTGGGAAGCTATACTCACCGACTAAGTTCCTAATGTCAGGTTGTAGGAGACATTGGGCACTCGCAGGACAGTTAGGGTTCGAGCTTTTGGATGCTTGGATCTGGCAGAAGTCCTGTGCAGAACTTATTTTTTTCAGTTCGCAGCCCACTCCGTGGCCGAGAGTTCTGTGCAGGAACGGTGGGTCTTTTCTGTGGAAAGCTAAACTCACCCCTCCAAGTTCCTGATGTCAGTTTGCAGGGGGTGTTTGGCAGTCTAAGGGCAGCTAGGGTTTCAGCTTCATGGCAGCTTGGTTGTGGGAGTAAGTACACTGTTCAGAATTCTAAGTGGCAGAAGCCCACTCCGGGACACAGAGCTCTGTGCAGGAGCTGTGGGTCTCTTCTGTGGGAAGCTAAACTCACCCCCTGAAGTTCCTAATGTCAGGTTGTAGGAGACATTGGGCACTCGCAGGACAGTTAGGGTTCCAGCTTCTGGGAGCTTGGCTATGGGAGAAGTGCAGCAGTGTTCAGAATTCTAAGTGGCAGAAGCCCACTTCCGGGCACAGAACTCTGTGCAGGAACAGTGGCTCTCTTCTGTGGGAAGCTATACTCACCCCCTAAGTTCCTAATGGCAGGTTTTAGGAGACATTGGGCACTCCAAGGACAGTTAGCGTTCCAACTTCTTACAGCTTGGTTCTGGGAGTAATGTGCACTGTTCAGAATTCTAAGTGGCAGAAGCCCACTCCCGGGCACAGAGCTCTGTGCAGGAACTGTGGGTCTTTTCTGTGGGAAACAAAACTCACCCCAGCAGGTTCCTGATGTCAGGCTGTAGGAGACATTTGGCGCTCCAAGGCCAGTTAGGGTTCCAGCTTCTGGATGCTTGGATCTGGCAGAAGTCCTGTGCTGAACTTATTTTTATCAGTTAGCAGCGCACTCCGTGGCCGAGAGTTCTGTGCAGGAACGGTGGGTCTTTTCTGTGGAAAGCTATACTCACCGACTAAGTTCCTAATGTCAGGTTGTAGGAGACATTGGGCACTCGCAGGACAGTTTGGGTTCCAGCTTCTGGGAGCTTGGCTATGGGAGAAGTGCAGCAGTGTTCAGAATTCTAAGTGGCAGAAGCCCACTCCCGGGCACAGAGCTCTGTGCAGGAACAGTGGCTCTCTTCTGTGGGAAGCTATACTCACCGACTAAGTTCCTAATGTCAGGTGTTAGGAGACATTGGGCACTCCAAGGACAGTTAGGGTTCCAGCTTCTGACAGCTTGGTTCTGGGAGTAATGTGCACTGTTCAGAATTCTAAGTGGCAGAAGCCCACTCTGGGGCACAGGGCTCTGTGCAGGAACTGTGGGTCTTTTCTGTGGGAAACTTAACTCACCCCAGCAGGTTCCTGATGTCAGGCTGTAGGAGCCATTTGGCACTCCAAGGCCAGTAAGGGTTCCAGCTTCTGGGAGATTGGTTATGGGAGAAGCGCAGCAGTGTTCTGAATTGCAAGTGGCAGAAGCCCACTCCCGGGCACAGAGCTCTGTGCAGGAACGGTGGATCTCTTCTGTGGGAAGTTAAAGTCACTCCTCCAAGTTCCTGATGTCGGTTTGCAGGAGGTGTTTGGCAGTCTAAGGGCAGCTAGAGTTTCAGCTTCATGGCAGCTTGGTTGTGGCAGTAAGTACACTGTTCAGAATTCTAAGTGGCAGAAGCCCAGTCCCGGGCACAGAGCTCTGTGCAGGAACAGTGGCTCTCTTCTGTGGGAAGCTAAACTCACCCCCCGAAGGTCCTAATGTCAGGTTGTAGGAGACATTGGGCACTCCAAGGACAGTTTGGGTTCCAGCTTCTGGGAGCTTGGCTATGGGAGAAGTGAAGCAGTGTTCAGAATTCTAAGTGGCAGAAGCCCACTCCCGGGCACAGAGCTCTGTGCAGGAACAGTGGCTCTCTTCTGTGGGAAGCTATACTCACCCCCTAAGTTCCTAATGGCAGGTTTTAGGAGACATTGGGCACTCCAAGGACAGTTAGGGTTCCAGCTTCTGACAGCTTGGTTCTGGGAGTAATGTGCACTGTTCAGAATTCTAAGTGGCAGAAGCCCACTCCGGGACACAGAGCTCTGTGCAGGAACTGTGGGTTTTTTCTGTGGGAAACTAAACTCACCCCAGCAGGTTCCTGATGTCAGGCTCTAGGAGACATTTGGCACTCCAAGGACAGTTAGGGTTCCATCTTCTGGATGCTTGGATCTGGCAGAAGTCCTGTGCTGAACTTATTTTTATCAGTTAGCAGCGCACTCCGTGGCTGAGAGTTCTGTGCAGGAATGGTGGGTCTTTTCTGTGGAAAGCTAAACTCACCCCTCCAAGTTCCTGATGTCAGTTTGCGGGGGGTGTTTGGCAGTCTAAGGGCAGCTAGGGTTTCAGCTTCATGGCAGCTTGGTTGTGGGAGTGAGTACACTGTTCAGAATTCTAAGTGGCAGAAGCCCACTCCCGGGTACAGAGCTCTGTGCAGGAACAGTGGCTCTCTTCTGTGGGAAGCTATACTCACCGACTAAGTTCCTAATGTCAGGTTGTAGGAGACATTGGGCACTCGCAGGACAGTTAGGGTTCCAGCTTTTGGATGCTTGGATCTGGCAGAAGTCCTGTGCAGAACTTATTTTTTTCAGTTCGCAGCCCACTCCGTGGCCGAGAGTTCTGTGCAGGAACGGTGGGTCTTTTCTGTGGAAAGCTAAACTCACCCCTCCAAGTTCCTGATGTCAGTTTGCAGAAGGTGTTTGGCAGTCTAAGGGCAGCTAGGGTTTCAGCTTCATGGCAGCTTGGTTGTGGGAGTAAGTACACTGTTCAGAATTCTAAGTGGCAGAAGCCCACTTCCGGGCACAGAACTCTGTGCAGGAACAGTGGCTCTCTTCTGTGGGAAGCTATACTCACCGACTAAGTTCCTAATGTCAGGTTGTAGGAGACATTGGGCACTCCAAGGACAGTTAGGGTTCCAGCTTCTGGATGCTTGGATTTGGCAGAAGTCCTGTGCTGAACTTATTTTTATCAGTTAGCAGCCCACTCCGTGGCCGAGAGTTCTGTGCAGGAACGGTGGGTCTTTTCTGTGGGAAGCTATACTTACCGACTAAGTTCCTAATGTCAGGTTGTAGGAGACATTGGGCACTCCAAGGACAGTTAGGGTTCCAGCTTCTGACAGCTTGCTTCTGGGAGTAATGTGCACTGTTCAGAATTCTAAGTGGCAGAAGCCCACTCCGGGACACAGAGCTCTGTGCAGGAACTGTGGGTCTTTTCTGTGGGAAACTAAACTCACCCCAGCAGGTTCCTGATGTCAGGTTGTAGGAGACATTTGCCACTCCAAGGCCAGTAAGGGTTCCAGCTTTTGGATGCTTGGATCTGGGAGAAGTCCTGTGCTGAACTTATTTTTATCAGTTAGCAGCGCACTCCGTGGCCGAGAGTTCTGTGCAGGAACGGTGGGTCTTTTCTGTGGAAAGCTAAACTCACCCCTCCAAGTTCCTGATGTCGGTTTGCAGGAGGTGTTTGGCAGTCTAAGGGCAGCTAGGGTTTCAGCTTCCTGGCAGCTTGGTTGTGGGAGTGAGTACACTGTTCAGAATTCTAAGTGGCAGAAGCCCACTCCCGGGTACAGAGCTCTGTGCAGGAACGGTGGGTCTTTTCTGTGGGAAGCTATACTCACCGACTAAGTTCCTAATGTCAGGTTGTAGGAGACATTGGGCACTCGCAGGACAGTTAGGGTTCCAGCTTCTGACAGCTTGGTTCTGGGAGTAATGTGCACTGTTCAGAATTCTAAGTGGCAGAAGCCCACTCCAGGGCACAGAGCTCTGTGCAGGAACTGTGGGTCTCTTCTGTGGGAAACTAAACTCCCCCCAGCAGGTTCCTGATGTCAGGCTGTAGGAGACATTTGGCGCTCCAAGGCCAGTTAGGGTTCCAGTTTCTGGATGCTTGGATCTGGCAGAAGTCCTGTGCTGAACTTATTTTTATCAGTTAGCAGCCCACTCCGTGGCCGAGAGTTCTGTGCAGGAACGGTGGGTCTTTTATGTGGGAAGCTATACTCACCGACTAAGTTCCTAATGTCAGGTTGTAGGAGACATTGGGCACTCCAAGGACAGTTAGGGTTCCAGCTTCTGACAGCTTGGTTGTGGGAGTAATGTGCACTGTTCAGAATTCTAAGTGGCAGAATCCCACTCCAGGGCACAGAGCTCTGTGCAGGAACTGTGGGTCTTTTCTGTGGGAAACTAAACTCCCCCCAGCAGGTTCCTGATGTCAGGCTGTAGGAGACATTTGGCGCTCCAAGGCCAGTTAGGGTTCCAGCTTCTGGATGCTTGCATCTGGCAGAAGTCCTGTGCTGAACTTATTTTTATCAGTTAGCAGCCCACTCCGT
This sequence comes from Chamaea fasciata, assembly GCF_029207755.1. Taxonomy (NCBI): domain Eukaryota; kingdom Metazoa; phylum Chordata; class Aves; order Passeriformes; family Sylviidae; genus Chamaea; species Chamaea fasciata. Next base: position 33,089 of record NW_027094218.1, on the reverse strand, counting down.
GGCCGAGAGTTCTGTGCAGGAACATTGGCTCTCTTCTGTGGGAAGCTAAACTCACCCCTCCAAGTTCCTGATGTCAGTTTGCAGGGGGTGTTTGGCAGTCTAAGGGCAGCTAGGGTTTCAGCTTCATGGCAGCTTGGTTGTGGCAGTAAGTACACTGTTCAGAATTCTAAGTGGCAGAAGCCCACTCCGGGGCACAGAGCTCTGTGCAGGAACGGTGGATCTCTTCTGTGGGAAGTTAAAGTCACTCCTCCAAGTTCCTGATGTCGGTTTGCAGGAGGTGTTTGGCAGTCTAAGGGCAGCTAGGGTTTCAGCTTCATGGCAGCTTGGTTGTGGCAGTAAGTACACTGTTCAGAATTCTAAGTGGCAGAAGCCCAGTCCCGGGCACAGAGCTCTGTGCAGGAACAGTGGCTCTCTTCTGTGGGAAGCTATACTCACCGACTAAGTTCCTAATGTCAGGCTGTAGGAGACATTGGGCACTCCAAGGCCAGTAAGGGTTCCAGCTTCTGGATGCTTGGATCTGGCAGAAGTCCTGTGCTGAACTTATTTTTATCAGTTAGCAGCCCACTCCGTGGCCGAGAGTTCTGTGCAGGAACGGTGGGTCTTTTCTGTGGGAAGCAAAACTCACCCCTCCAAGTTCCTGATGTCAGTTTGCAGGGGGTGTTTGGCAGTCTAAGGGCAGCTAGGGTTTCAGCTTCATGGCAGCTTGGTTGTGGGAGTAAGTACACTGTTCAGAATTCTAAGTGGCAGAAGCCCACTCCCGGGCACAGAGCTCTGTGCAGGAACAGTGGCTCTCTTCTGTGGGAAGCTATACTCACCGACTAAGTTCGTGATGTCAGGCTGTAGGAGACATTTGGCGCTCCAAGGCCAGTTAGGGTTCCAGCTTCTGGATGCTTGGATCTGGCAGAAGTCCTGTGCTGAACTTATTTTTATCAGTTAGCAGCGCACTCCGTGGCCGAGAGTTCTGTGCAGGAACGGTGGGTCTTTTCTGTGGAAAGCTAAACTCACCCCTCCAAGTTCCTGATGTCGGTTTTCAGGGGGTGTTTGGCAGTCTAAGGGCAGCTAGGGTTTCAGCTTCCTGGCAGCTTGGTTGTGGGAGTGAGTACACTGTTCAGAATTCTAAGTGGCAGAAGCCCACTCCCGGGTACAGAGCTCTGTGCAGGAACAGTGGCTCTCTTCTGTGGGAAGCTATACTCACCGACTAAGTTCCTAATGTCAGGTTGTAGGAGACATTGGGCACTCGCAGGACAGTTAGGGTTCGAGCTTTTGGATGCTTGGATCTGGCAGAAGTCCTGTGCAGAACTTATTTTTTTCAGTTCGCAGCCCACTCCGTGGCCGAGAGTTCTGTGCAGGAACGGTGGGTCTTTTCTGTGGAAAGCTAAACTCACCCCTCCAAGTTCCTGATGTCAGTTTGCACGGGGTGTTTGGCAGTCTAAGGGCAGCTAGGGTTTCAGCTTCATGGCAGCTTGGTTGTGGGAGTAAGTACACTGTTCAGAATTCTAAGTGGCAGAAGCCCACTCCGGGACACAGAGCTCTGTGCAGGAGCTGTGGGTCTCTTCTGTGGGAAGCTAAACTCACCCCCTGAAGTTCCTAATGTCAGGTTGTAGGAGACATTGGGCACTCGCAGGACAGTTAGGGTTCCAGCTTCTGGGAGCTTGGCTATGGGAGAAGTGCAGCAGTGTTCAGAATTCTAAGTGTCAGAAGCCCACTTCCGGGCACAGAACTCTGTGCAGGAACAGTGGCTCTCTTCTGTGGGAAGCTATACTCACCCCCTAAGTTCCTAATGGCAGGTTTTAGGAGACATTGGGCACTCCAAGGACAGTTAGCGTTCCAACTTCTTACAGCTTGGTTCTGGGAGTAATGTGCACTGTTCAGAATTCTAAGTGGCAGAAGCCCACTCCCGGGCACAGAGCTCTGTGCAGGAACTGTGGGTCTTTTCTGTGGGAAACAAAACTCACCCCAGCAGGTTCCTGATGTCAGGCTGTAGGAGACATTTGGCGCTCCAAGGCCAGTTAGGGTTCCAGCTTCTGGATGCTTGGATCTGGCAGAAGTCCTGTGCTGAACTTATTTTTATCAGTTAGCAGCGCACTCCGTGGCCGAGAGTTCTGTGCAGGAACGGTGGGTCTGTTCTGTGGAAAGCTATACTCACCGACTAAGTTCCTAATGTCAGGTTGTAGGAGACATTGGGCACTCCAAGGACAGTTAGGGTTTCAGCTTCTGACAGCTTGGTTGTGGGAGTAATGTGCACTGTTCAAATTCTAAGTGGCAGAAGCCCACTCCGGGGCACAGAGCTCTGTGTAGGAACTGTGGGTCTTTTCTGTGGGAAACTAAACTCACCCCAGCAGGTTCCTGATGTCAGGCTGTAGGAGACATTTGGCACTCCAAGGCCAGTAAGGGTTCCAGCTTCTGGATGCTTGGATCTGGCAGAAGTCCTGTGCTGAACTTATTTTTATCAGTTAGCAGCGCACTCCGTGGCCGAGAGTTCTGTGCAGGAACGGTGGGTCTTTTCTGTGGAAAGCTAAACTCACCCCTCCAAGTTCCTGATGTCAGTTTGCAGGGGGTGTTTGGCAGTCTAAGGGCAGCTAGGGTTTCAGCTTCCTGGCAGCTTGGTTGTGGGAGTGAGTACACTGTTCAGAATTCTAAGTGGCAGAAGCCCACTCCCGGGTACAGAGCTCTGTGCAGGAACAGTGGCTCTCTTCTGTTGGAAGCTATACTCACCGACTAAGTTCCTAATGTCAGGCTGTAGGAGACATTGGGCACTCGCAGGACAGTTAGGGTTCGAGCTTTTGGATGCTTGGATCTGGCAGAAGTCCTGTGCAGAACTTATGTTTTTCAGTTCGCAGCCCACTCCGTGGCCGAGAGTTCTGTGCAGGAACGGTGGGTCTTTTCTGTGGAAAGCTAAACTCACCCCTCCAAGTTCATGATGTCAGTTTGCAGGGGGTGTTTGGCAGTCTAAGGGCAGCTAGGGTTTCAGCTTCATGGCAGCTTGGTTGTGGGAGTAAGTACACTGTTCAGAATTCTACGTGGCAGAAGCCCACTCCGGGACACAGAGCTCTGTGCAGGAGCTGTGGGTCTCTTCTGTGGGAAGCTAAACTCACCCCCTGAAGTTCCTAATGTCAGGTTATAGGAGACATTGGGCACTCGCAGGACAGTTAGGGTTCCAGCTTCTGGGAGCTTGGCTATGGGAGAAGTGCAGCAGTGTTCAGAATTCTAAGTGGCAGAAGCCCACTTCCGGGCACAGAACTCTGTGCAGGAACAGTGGCTCTCTTCTGTGGGAAGCTATACTCACCCCCTAAGTTCCTAATGGCAGGTTTTAGGAGACATTGGGCACTCCAAGGACAGTTAGCGTTCCAACTTCTTACAGCTTGGTTCTGGGAGTAATGTGCACTGTTCAGAATTCTAAGTGGCAGAAGCCCACTCCCGGGCACAGAGCTCTGTGCAGGAACTGTGGGTCTTTTCTGTGGGAAACAAAACTCACCCCAGCAGGTTCCTGATGTCAGGCTGTAGGAGACATTTGGCCCTCCAAGGCCAGTAATGGTTCCAGCTTCTGGATGCTTGGATCTGGCAGAAGTCCTGTGCTGAACTTATTTTTATCAGTTAGCAGCGCACTCCTTGGCCGAGAGTTCTGTGCAGGAACGGTGGGTCTTTTCTGTGGAAAGCTATACTCACCGACTAAGTTCCTAATGTCAGGTTGTAGGAGACATTGGGCACTCGCAGGACAGTTAGGGTTCCAGCTTCTGACAGCTTGGTTGTGGGAGTAAGTACACTGTTCAGAATTCTAAGTGGCAGAAGCCCAGTCCCGGGCACAGAGCTCTGTGCAGGAACAGTGGCTCTCTTCTGTGGGAAGCTATACTCACCGACTAAGTTCGTGATGTCAGGCTGTAGGAGACATTTGGCGCTCCAAGGCCAGTTAGGGTTCCAGCTTCTGGATGCTTGGATCTGGCAGAAGTCCTGTGCTGAACTTATTTTTATCAGTTAGCAGCGCACTCCGTGGCCGAGAGTTCTGTGCAGGAACGGTGGGTCTTTTCTGTGGAAAGCTAAACTCACCCCTCCAAGTTCCTGATGTCAGTTTGCAGGGGGTGTTTGGCAGTCTAAGGGCAGCTAGGGTTTCAGCTTCCTGGCAGCTTGGTTGTGGGAGTGAGTACACTGTTCAGAATTCTAAGTGGCAGAAGCCCACTCCCGGGTACAGAGCTCTGTGCAGGAACAGTGGCTCTCTTCTGTGGGAAGCTATACTCACCGACTAAGTTCCTAATGTCAGGTTGTAGGAGACATTGGGCACTCGCAGGACAGTTAGGGTTCGAGCTTTTGGATGCTTGGATCTGGCAGAAGTCCTGTGCAGAACTTATTTTTTTCAGTTCGCAGCCCACTCCGTGGCCGAGAGTTCTGTGCAGGAACGGTGGGTCTTTTCTGTGGAAAGCTAAACTCACCCCTCCAAGTTCCTGATGTCAGTTTGCAGGGGGTGTTTGGCAGTCTAAGGGCAGCTAGGGTTTCAGCTTCATGGCAGCTTGGTTGTGGGAGTAAGTACACTGTTCAGAATTCTAAGTGGCAGAAGCCCACTCCGGGACACAGAGCTCTGTGCAGGAGCTGTGGGTCTCTTCTGTGGGAAGCTAAACTCACCCCCTGAAGTTCCTAATGTCAGGTTGTAGGAGACATTGGGCACTCGCACGACAGTTAGGGTTCCAGCTTCTGGGAGCTTGGCTATGGGAGAAGTGCAGCAGTGTTCAGAATTCTAAGTGGCAGAAGCCCACTTCCGGGCACAGAACTCTGTGCAGGAACAGTGGCTCTCTTCTGTGGGAAGCTATACTCACCCCCTAAGTTCCTAATGGCAGGTTTTAGGAGACATTGGGCACTCCAAGGACAGTTAGCGTTCCAACTTCTTACAGCTTGGTTCTGGGAGTAATGTGCACTGTTCAGAATTCTAAGTGGCAGAAGCCCACTCCCGGGCACAGAGCTCTGTGCAGGAACTGTGGGTCTTTTCTGTGGGAAACAAAACTCACCCCAGCAGGTTCCTGATGTCAGGCTGTAGGAGACATTTGGCGCTCCAAGGCCAGTTAGGGTTCCAGCTTCTGGATGCTTGGATCTGGCAGAAGTCCTGTGCTGAACTTATTTTTATCAGTTAGCAGCGCACTCCGTGGCCGAGAGTTCTGTGCAGGAACGGTGGGTCTTTTCTGTGGAAAGCTATACTCACCGACTAAGTTCCTAATGTCAGGTTGTAGGAGACATTGGGCACTCGCAGGACAGTTTGGGTTCCAGCTTCTGGGAGCTTGGCTATGGGAGAAGTGCAGCAGTGTTCAGAATTCTAAGTGGCAGAAGCCCACTCCCGGGCACAGAGCTCTGTGCAGGAACAGTGGCTCTCTTTTGTGGGAAGCTATACTCACCGACTAAGTTCCTAATGTCAGGTGTTAGGAGACATTGGGCACTCCAAGGACAGTTAGGGTTCCAGCTTCTGACAGCTTGGTTCTGGGAGTAATGTGCACTGTTCAGAATTCTAAGTGGCAGAAGCCCACTCTGGGGCACAGGGCTCTGTGCAGGAACTGTGGGTCTTTTCTGTGGGAAACTTAACTCACCCCAGCAGGTTCCTGATGTCAGGCTGTAGGAGCCATTTGGCACTCCAAGGCCAGTAAGGGTTCCAGCTTCTGGGAGATTGGTTATGGGAGAAGCGCAGCAGTGTTCTGAATTGCAAGTGGCAGAAGCCCACTCCCGGGCACAGAGCTCTGTGCAGGAACGGTGGATCTCTTCTGTGGGAAGTTAAAGTCACTCCTCCAAGTTCCTGATGTCGGTTTGCAGGAGGTGTTTGGCAGTCTAAGGGCAGCTAGAGTTTCAGCTTCATGGCAGCTTGGTTGTGGCAGTAAGTACACTGTTCAGAATTCTAAGTGGCAGAAGCCCAGTCCCGGGCACAGAGCTCTGTGCAGGAACAGTGGCTCTCTTCTGTGGGAAGCTAAACTCACCCCCCGAAGGTCCTAATGTCAGGTTGTAGGAGACATTGGGCACTCCAAGGACAGTTTGGGTTCCAGCTTCTGGGAGCTTGGCTATGGGAGAAGTGAAGCAGTGTTCAGAATTCTAAGTGGCAGAAGCCCACTCCCGGGCACAGAGCTCTGTGCAGGAACAGTGGCTCTCTTCTGTGGGAAGCTATACTCACCCCCTAAGTTCCTAATGGCAGGTTTTAGGAGACATTGGGCACTCCAAGGACAGTTAGGGTTCCAGCTTCTGACAGCTTGGTTCTGGGAGTAATGTGCACTGTTCAGAATTCTAAGTGGCAGAAGCCCACTCTGGGACACAGAGCTCTGTGCAGGAACTGTGGGTTTTTTCTGTGGGAAACTAAACTCACCCCAGCAGGTTCCTGATGTCAGGCTCTAGGAGACATTTGGCACTCCAAGGCCAGTAAGGGTTCCATCTTCTGGATGCTTGGATCTGGCAGAAGTCCTGTGCTGAACTTATTTTTATCAGTTAGCAGCGCACTCCGTGGCTGAGAGTTCTGTGCAGGAACGGTGGGTCTTTTCTGTGGAAAGCTAAACTCACCCCTCCAAGTTCCTGATGTCAGTTTGCGGGGGGTGTTTGGCAGTCTAAGGGCAGCTAGGGTTTCAGCTTCATGGCAGCTTGGTTGTGGGAGTGAGTACACTGTTCAGAATTCTAAGTGGCAGAAGCCCACTCCCGGGTACAGAGCTCTGTGCAGGAACAGTGGCTCTCTTCTGTGGGAAGCTATGCTCACCGACTAAGTTCCTAATGTCAGGTTGTAGGAGACATTGGGCACTCGCAGGACAGTTAGGGTTCCAGCTTTTGGATGCTTGGATCTGGCAGAAGTCCTGTGCAGAACTTATTTTTTTCAGTTCGCAGCCCACTCCGTGGCCGAGAGTTCTGTGCAGGAACGGTGGGTCTTTTCTGTGGAAAGCTAAACTCACCCCTCCAAGTTCCTGATGTCAGTTTGCAGAAGGTGTTTGGCAGTCTAAGGGCAGCTAGGGTTTCAGCTTCATGGCAGCTTGGTTGTGGGAGTAAGTACACTGTTCAGAATTCTAAGTGGCAGAAGCCCACTTCCGGGCACAGAACTCTGTGCAGGAACAGTGGCTCTCTTCTGTGGGAAGCTATACTCACCGACTAAGTTCCTAATGTCAGGTTGTAGGAGACATTGGGCACTCCAAGGACAGTTAGGGTTCCAGCTTCTGGATGCTTGGATTTGGCAGAAGTCCTGTGCTGAACTTATTTTTATCAGTTAGCAGCCCACTCCGTGGCCGAGAGTTCTGTGCAGGAACGGTGGGTCTTTTCTGTGGGAAGCTATACTTACCGACTAAGTTCCTAATGTCAGGTTGTAGGAGACATTGGGCACTCCAAGGACAGTTAGGGTTCCAGCTTCTGACAGCTTGCTTCTGGGAGTAATGTGCACTGTTCAGAATTCTAAGTGGCAGAAGCCCACTCCGGGACACAGAGCTCTGTGCAGGAACTGTGGGTCTTTTCTGTGGGAAACTAAACTCACCCCAGCAGGTTCCTGATGTCAGGTTGTAGGAGACATTTGCCACTCCAAGGCCAGTAAGGGTTCCAGCTTTTGGATGCTTGGATCTGGGAGAAGTCCTGTGCTGAACTTATTTTTATCAGTTAGCAGCGCACTCCGTGGCCGAGAGTTCTGTGCAGGAACGGTGGGTCTTTTCTGTGGAAAGCTAAACTCACCCCTCCAAGTTCCTGATGTCGGTTTGCAGGAGGTGTTTGGCAGTCTAAGGGCAGCTAGGGTTTCAGCTTCCTGGCAGCTTGGTTGTGGGAGTGAGTACACTGTTCAGAATTCTAAGTGGCAGAAGCCCACTCCCGGGTACAGAGCTCTGTGCAGGAACGGTGGGTCTTTTCTGTGGGAAGCTATACTCACCGACTAAGTTCCTAATGTCAGGTTGTAGGAGACATTGGGCACTCGCAGGACAGTTAGGGTTCCAGCTTCTGACAGCTTGGTTCTGGGAGTAATGTGCACTGTTCAGAATTCTAAGTGGCAGAAGCCCACTCCAGGGCACAGAGCTCTGTGCAGGAACTGTGGGTCTCTTCTGTGGGAAACTAAACTCCCCCCAGCAGGTTCCTGATGTCAGGCTGTAGGAGACATTTGGCGCTCCAAGGCCAGTTAGGGTTCCAGCTTCTGGATGCTTGGATCTGGCAGAAGTCCTGTGCTGAACTTATTTTTATCAGGTAGCAGCCCACTCCGTGGCCGAGAGTTCTGTGCAGGAACGGTGGGTCTTTTATGTGGGAAGCTATACTCACCGACTAAGTTCCTAATGTCAGGTTGTAGGAGACATTGGGCACTCCAAGGACAGTTAGGGTTCCAGCTTCTGACAGCTTGGTTGTGGGAGTAATGTGCACTGTTCAGAATTCTAAGTGGCAGAATCCCACTCCAGGGCACAGAGCTCTGTGCAGGAACTGTGGGTCTTTTCTGTGGGAAACTAAACTCCCCCCAGCAGGTTCCTGATGTCAGGCTGTAGGAGACATTTGGCGCTCCAAGGCCAGTTAGGGTTCCAGCTTCTGGATGCTTGCATCTGGCAGAAGTCCTGTGCTGAACTTATTTTTATCAGTTAGCAGCCCACTCCGTGGCCGAGAGTTCTGTGCAGGAACATTGGCTCTCTTCTGTGGGAAGCTAAACTCACCCCTCCAAGTTCCTGATGTCAGTTTGCAGGGGGTGTTTGGCAGTCTAAGGGCAGCTAGGGTTTCAGCTTCATGGCAGCTTGGTTGTGGCAGTAAGTACACTGTTCAGAATTCTAAGTGGCAGAAGCCCACTCCGGGGCACAGAGCTCTGTGCAGGAACGGTGGATCTCTTCTGTGGGAAGTTAAAGTCACTCCTCCAAGTTCCTGATGTCGGTTTGCAGGAGGTGTTTGGCAGTCTAAGGGCAGCTAGGGTTTCAGCTTCATGGCAGCTTGGTTGTGGCAGTAAGTACACTGTTCAGAATTCTAAGTGGCAGAAGCCCAGTCCCGGGCACAGAGCTCTGTGCAGGAACAGTGGCTCTCTTCTGTGGGAAGCTATACTCACCGACTAAGTTCCTAATGTCAGGCTGTAGGAGACATTGGGCACTCCAAGGCCAGTAAGGGTTCCAGCTTCTGGATGCTTGGATCTGGCAGAAGTCCTGTGCTGAACTTATTTTTATCAGTTAGCAGCCCACTCCGTGGCCGAGAGTTCTGTGCAGGAACGGTGGGTCTTTTCTGTGGGAAGCAAAACTCACCCCTCCAAGTTCCTGATGTCAGTTTGCAGGGGGTGTTTGGCAGTCTAAGGGCAGCTAGGGTTTCAGCTTCATGGCAGCTTGGTTGTGGGAGTAAGTACACTGTTCAGAATTCTAAGTGGCAGAAGCCCACTCCCGGGCACAGAGCTCTGTGCAGGAACAGTGGCTCTCTTCTGTGGGAAGCTATACTCACCGACTAAGTTCGTGATGTCAGGCTGTAGGAGACATTTGGCGCTCCAAGGCCAGTTAGGGTTCCAGCTTCTGGATGCTTGGATCTGGCAGAAGTCCTGTGCTGAACTTATTTTTATCAGTTAGCAGCGCACTCCGTGGCCGAGAGTTCTGTGCAGGAACGGTGGGTCTTTTCTGTGGAAAGCTAAACTCACCCCTCCAAGTTCCTGATGTCGGTTTTCAGGGGGTGTTTGGCAGTCTAAGGGCAGCTAGGGTTTCAGCTTCCTGGCAGCTTGGTTGTGGGAGTGAGTACACTGTTCAGAATTCTAAGTGGCAGAAGCCCACTCCCGGGTACAGAGCTCTGTGCAGGAACAGTGGCTCTCTTCTGTGGGAAGCTATACTCACCGACTAAGTTCCTAATGTCAGGTTGTAGGAGACATTGGGCACTCGCAGGACAGTTAGGGTTCGAGCTTTTGGATGCTTGGATCTGGCAGAAGTCCTGTGCAGAACTTATTTTTTTCAGTTCGCAGCCCACTCCGTGGCCGAGAGTTCTGTGCAGGAACGGTGGGTCTTTTCTGTGGAAAGCTAAACTCACCCCTCCAAGTTCCTGATGTCAGTTTGCACGGGGTGTTTGGCAGTCTAAGGGCAGCTAGGGTTTCAGCTTCATGGCAGCTTGGTTGTGGGAGTAAGTACACTGTTCAGAATTCTAAGTGGCAGAAGCCCACTCCGGGACACAGAGCTCTGTGCAGGAGCTGTGGGTCTCTTCTGTGGGAAGCTAAACTCACCCCCTGAAGTTCCTAATGTCAGGTTGTAGGAGACATTGGGCACTCGCAGGACAGTTAGGGTTCCAGCTTCTGGGAGCTTGGCTATGGGAGAAGTGCAGCAGTGTTCAGAATTCTAAGTGGTTGAAGCCCACTCCCGGGCACAGAACTCTGTGCAGGAACAGTGGCTCTCTTCTGTGGGAAGCTATACTCACCCCCTAAGTTCCTAATGGCAGGTTTTAGGAGACATTGGGCACTCCAAGGACAGTTAGCGTTCCAACTTCTTACAGCTTGGTTCTGGGAGTAATGTGCACTGTTCAGAATTCTAAGTGGCAGAAGCCCACTCCCGGGCACAGAGCTCTGTGCAGGAACTGTGGGTCTTTTCTGTGGGAAACAAAACTCACCCCAGCAGGTTCCTGATGTCAGGCTGTAGGAGACATTTGGCGCTCCAAGGCCAGTTAGGGTTCCAGCTTCTGGATGCTTGGATCTGGCAGAAGTCCTGTGCTGAACTTATTTTTATCAGTTAGCAGCGCACTCCGTGGCCGAGAGTTCTGTGCAGGAACGGTGGGTCTGTTCTGTGGAAAGCTATACTCACCGACTAAGTTCCTAATGTCAGGTTGTAGGAGACATTGGGCACTCCAAGGACAGTTAGGGTTCCAGCTTCTGACAGCTTGGTTGTGGGAGTAATGTGCACTGTTCAGAATTCTAAGTGGCAGAAGCCCACTCCGGGGCACAGAGCTCTGTGTAGGAACTGTGGGTCTTTTCTGTGGGAAACTAAACTCACCCCAGCAGGTTCCTGATGTCAGGCTGTAGGAGACATTTGGCACTCCAAGGCCAGTAAGGGTTCCAGCTTCTGGATGCTTGGATCTGGCAGAAGTCCTGTGCTGAACTTATTTTTATCAGTTAGCAGCGCACTCCGTGGCCGAGAGTTCTGTGCAGGAACGGTGGGTCTTTTCTGTGGGAAGCTAAACTCACCCCTCCAAGTTCCTGATGTCAGTTTGCAGGGGGTGTTTGGCAGTCTAAGGGCAGCTAGGGTTTCAGCTTCATGGCAGCTTGGTTGTGGGAGTAAGTACACTGTTCAGAATTCTAAGTGGCAGAAGCCCACTCCTGGACACAGAGCTCTGTGCAGGAACGGTGGGTCTTTTCTGTGGGAAGCTATACTCACCGACTAAGTTCCTAATGTCAGGTTGTAGGAGACATTGGGCACTCGCAGGACACTTAGCGTTCCAGCTTCTGGGAGCTGGGATATGGGAGAAGTGCAGCAGTGTTCAGAATTGTAAGTGGCAGAAGCCCACTCCCGGGCACAGAGCTCTGTGCAGGAACTGTGGGTCTCTTCTGTGGGAAACTAAACTCACCCCCCGAAGTTCCTAATGTCAGGCTGTAGGAGACATTTGGCGCTCCAAGGCCAGTTAGGGTTCCAGCTTCTGGATGCTTGGGTCTGGCAGAAGTCCTGTGCTGAACTTATTTTTATCAGGTAGCAGCCCACTCCGTGGCCGAGAGTTCTGTGAAGGAACGGTGGGTCTTTTCTGTGGGAAGCTATACTCACCGACTAAGTTCCTAATGTCAGGTTGTAGGAGACATTGGGCACTCCAAGGACAGCTAGGGTTCCAGCTTCTGGGAGCTTGGCTATGGGAGAAGTGCAGCAGTGTTCAGAATTCTAAGTGGCAGAAGCCCACTCCCGGGCACAGAGCTCTGTGCAGGAACAGTGGCTCTCTTCTGTGGGAAGCTATACTCACCGACTAAGTTCCTAATGTCAGTTTGTAGGAGACATTGGGCACTCCAAGGACAGTTAGGGTTCCAGCTTCTGACAGCTTGGTTTTGGGAGTAATGTGCAGTGTTCAGAATTCTAAGTGGCAGAAGCCCACTCTGGGGCAGAGGGCTCTGTGCAGGAACTGTGGGTCTTTTCTGTGGGAAAGTAAACTCACCCCAGCAGGTTCCTGATGTCAGGCTGTAGGAGACATTTGGCACTCCAAGGCCAGTAAGGGTTCCAGCTTCTGGGAGATTGGTTATGGGAGAAGCGCAGCAGTGTTCTGAATTGCAAGTGGCAGAAGCCCACTCCCGGGCACAGAGCTCTGTGCAGGAACGGTGGATCTCTTCTGTGGGAAGTTAAAGTCACTCCTCCAAGTTCCTGATGTCGGTTTGCAGGAGGTGTTTGGCAGTCTAAGGGCAGCTAGGGTTTCAGCTTCATGGCAGCTTGGTTGTGGCAGTAAGTACACTGTTCAGAATTCTAAGTGGCAGAAGCCCAGTCCCGGGCACAGAGCTCTGTGCAGGAACAGTGGCTCTCTTCTGTGGGAAGCTATACTCACCGACTAAGTTCCTAATGTCAGGTTGTAGGAGACATTGGGCACTCCAAGGGCAGTTAGGGTTCCAGCTTCTGACAGCTTGCTTCTGGGAGTAATGTGCACTGTTCAGAATTCTAAGTGGCAGAAGCCCACTCCGGGACACAGAGCTCTGTGCAGGAACTGTGGGTCTTTTCTGTGGGAAACTAAAGTCACCCCAGCAGGTTCCTGATGTCAGGCTGTAGGAGACATTTGGCGCTCCAAGGCCAGTAAGGGTTCCAGCTTCTGGATGCTTGGATCTGGCAGAAGTCCTGTGCTGAACTTATTTTTATCAGTTAGCAGCCCACTCCGTGGCCGAGAGTTCTGTGCAGGAACTGTGGGTCTCTTCTGTGGGAAGCTAAACTCACCCCCTGAAGTTCCTAATGTCAGGTTGTAGGAGACATTGGGCACTCGCAGGACAGTTAGGGTTCCAGCTTCTGGGAGCTTGACTATGGGAGAAGTGCAGCAGTGTTCAGAATTCTAAGTGGCAGAAGCCCACTCCCGGGCACAGAGCTCTGTGCAGGAACAGTGGCTCTCTTCTGTGGGAAGCTATACTCACCGACTAAGTTCCTAATGTCAGGTTGTAGGAGACATTGGGCACTCGCAGGACAGTTAGGGTTCCAGCTTTTGGATGCTTGGATCTGGCAGAAGTCCTGTGCAGAACTTATTTTTTCAGTTAGCAGCCCACTCCGTGGCCGAGAGTTCTTTGCAGGAACGGTGCGTCTTTTCTGTGGAAAGCTAAACTCACCCCTCCAAGTTCCTGATGTAAGTTTGCAGGGGGTGTTTGGCAGTCTAAGGGTAGCTAGGGTTTCAGCTTCATGGCAGCTTGGTTGTGGGAGTAAGTACACTGTTCAGAATTCTAAGTGGCAGAAGCCCACTCCGTGGCACAGAGCTCTGTGCAGGAACAGTGGCTCTCTTCTGTGGGAAGCTATACTCACCGACTAAGTTCCTAATGTCAGGTTGTAGGAGACATTGGGCACTCGCAGGACAGTTAGGGTTCCAGCTTTTGGATGCTTGGATCTGGCAGAAGTCCTGTGCAGAACTGATTTTTTTCAGTTCGCAGCCCACTCCGTGGCCGAGAGTTCTGTGCAGGAACGGTGGGTCTTTTCTGTGGAAAGCTAAACTTACCCCTCCAAATTCCTGATGTCAGTTTGCAGGGGGTGTTTGGCAGTCTAAGGGCAGCTAGGGTTTCAGCTTCATGGCAGCTTGGTTGTGGAGTAAGTACACTGTTCAGAATTCTAAGTGGCAGAAGCCCAGTCCCGGGCACAGAGCTCTGTGCAGGAACAGTGGCTCTCTTCTGTGGGACGCTATACTCACCCCCTAAGTTTCTAATGTCAGGTTGTAGGAGACATTGGACACTCCAAGGACTGTAAGGGTTCCAGCTTCTCTAAGGTTGGATCTGGCAGAAGTTTTGTACTATACTTATTTTTATCAGTTAGTAGCCCACTCTGTGGCAGAGAGTTCTGTGCAGGAATAGTGGCTCTCTTCTCTGGGAAGCTAAACTCACCCCTCCAAGTTCCTGATGTCAGGTTGTAGTAGATATTGGGCACTCCAAGGACAGTTAGAGTTCCAGTCTCTGGGAGCTTGGATTTGGCTGATATCCTGTGTGGATTTATTTTTAGCAGGCAGTAGTCCTCTCTGGGTCAGAGGGCTCTGTGCAGGAAGTGTCGCCCCTTTTCTGTGGGAATCTGGACTCACCCCATCAGGTTCCAGATTTCAATTTATAGGATCGATTTGGCACTCCAAGGACAGTAAGGGTTCCAGCGTCTGGGAGCTTGGATCTGGTAGCAGTCCTGTGCTGAACTTAATTTTATGAGTTAGCAGCCCAGTCTGGGGCAGAGAGTTCTGTACAGGAATGGTGGCTGTTTTCTGTGGGAAGCTAAACTCACCTCTCCACGTTCCTAATGTCAGGTTGTAGGAGACATTGGGCACTCCAAGGACAGTTAGATTTCCAACTTTTGAAAGCTTTGATCTGGCAGGTGTCCTGTGGTGACTTTATGTTTAGCAGGCAGAACCCCAATTTGGCTCCAGAGAGTTCTGTGCAGCAACGGTGGCTCTCTTCTGTGGGAAGCTAAACTCACTCCTCCAAGTCCTTCATTTCAGGTTGTAGGAGACATTTTGTCCTCCAAGGACAGTTAGGGTTCCAGCATCTGGCAGCTTGGGTCTGGCAGATATCCTGTGCTTAACTTATTTTTAGGAGGCAGAAGCCCCCTCTGGGGCAGGGAGTTCTGTGCTGCCGTGGTGGCTCTGTTCGGTGGGAAGCTAAACTGCCCGCACCAGGTTCCTCATATCAGGTGGTAGGAGACATTTGCCACTCGAAGGACAGTTAGGGCTCCAGATTCTGGCAGCTTGGCCATGGGAGAAGTGCAGCAGTGTTCAGAATTGTAAGTGGCAGAAGCTCACTTCTGGGCTCAGAGCTCTGTGCAGGAATGGTGTCCCTTTTTCTGGGGAAACTAAACAAACCCCCTGGTTCAGATTGTTCGTTTTAAGGAGCCATTTGGCAGTCTCAGGGGAGCCAGGCTTCCAGGTACTGACAGCGTGGATCTGGGAGTAAGTGTGTTGTTCAGAATTCTAAGAGGCAGAAGCCCAGTCTGGGGCACAGAGCTCACTGAAGGAAAGGTGGCTCTTTCGTGGGAACCTAAACTCTCCCCATCAGGTTCCTGATGTCAGTTCATAGGATAGATTTGGCACTCCAAGGACAGTAAGGGTTCCAGCTTCTGGCAGTTTGGATCTGGCAGATGTCCTGTGCTGAAGTTAATTTTATCATTTGGCAGCCCACTCCGTGGCAGAGAGTTCTGTGCAGGAACGGTGGTTCTCTTCTGATTGAACAGAAACTCACTCCTAGAAGTTCGTAATGTTCGGTTGTAGGAGAGATTTGGCACTCGAAGGACAGTTAGGGTTCCAGCTTCTGGCACCTTGGCTCTGGGAGAAGTGTAGCTATGTTTAGATTTGTAGATGGCATAAGTCCACTCCTGGGCATAGCGCTCTGTTCAACATCAGTGGCCCTTTTGTGTGGCAAGCTGGACTCACCCTATCACATTCCTGATTTCAGTTTTTAGGAGGTGTTTGGCACTCCACGGCCAGTCTGGCATTCTGCTTCTAGTAGCATGGGTCTTGGTGCAATGCTGATGCATTCAGAATTCTATTTTCTAGAAGTCTAGTTCCATGTAGAAGGCCTTAGACCTGACTGGACGTTCCTTTTGTGGGAAAGTTAAGTCACCCCCTTAGGGTCCTGATGTCTGTTTTTATAGTCCACTGGTAGTATGTACCCTCCCTGAATCCTACTTTTGGTTTATTGGGTTTGGGTGAAATATTCTTCTATCGGTAATTTTTGCAGGGATACTTCTCCTCTGACCCTAAAAATCCTGCCTGCCCTAGATTGAAAAAAGTAACTCCCCTAATTTGAAAGCAGTTACATGTCGTTTTTATAAGATGTCCGTCAATCTGCTTGCAACATTGCTACAACCCTCATCTCTCTCCATCTAGATTCAGAAACATTACTCTGCCTGGATTTCATATAGGTGTTCACCAGGTTTCAAAGTATTAAACATGTACGTTTTAAAGTCTCCATTGCAAAATACGGGATGGGTTCCGGAATACCAGAATCACCCAGTTTCAACATGCCAAAACCATTCTATTTCATAATGTTAGAATATTAAGTTATAACATCTCTAAGACAATTTCTAAATATCAAGTTGCAAAGTATCATTTCTTTCATGTCTTCTATGGATGGGATTCCTAATCCCCAAAACTGCCATACTGTCAAAATGGGATCTGTGTGAAATATTTTGCCCTCTGAAAAGTTTTTACCTAATGACCATTCATCTATTTTCATCATACAGCTAGATGTAGTAAAAAACAAGCAAATACTTGTAGTACTTTTCTGCCTAGATGGATCTGAGAACTGGCATTTGCCAAACTAAGGATGCATCAGATCTCTTCCCTGGATCATCCTGGAAAATTTGTTTAGTAGGCAAAGGGAATTTTTATAAATTACATTAATATCTTACTGTAATTTAGGGTGGACCAGCCACCGGCAGCAGGACTCCGGTTTGCTCCGGGCCGGTCAGGATTAGACATAAGTCACCTGGCAACTCCCCTAGCTCCTTAAGGGACACGTAGAAGACCTCAACAGATACACAATTCAGTAAGGATTTCTAAGTAAATATTTCTGGTAATTGCTTACAGTCTGGGAAAAATTTCCTAAATAATTACAAAATTAGGACATAGGGAATTCTGGGGATAGAACTTCCATCTTGGCCACCGGCCACAAGAAGAACAGTTCTCTTCCACAGAACGGAAGCCTAGCACCCCAGCGTTTCACAGGCAGACGAAGGGTCACGCAGGGGAACGAACAATCTGCGGGACCTTTCTCGACCTCATCCCACAATGCCCCCTGTCTTCAGAGGGTTTCCTGGGCACACCCCTGCGGGGAGGTGCTAGTTCAGAGGGGCCTAGCTGTCTCTGCTTTTTAAGGGCTTGAATTTTAGGGAACGCTCCCCTTTTTTCTCCTCCCTGGAGAGAGTTAAACTGAAGGAAACTCCTCTTTTTCAAAAATTTTAGGAGATTAAGTTAAGGGGCACAAGCCATTTATTTTCCATGTCACAGTTTAAGCAGAGGTAACTGCCCATATGCTAATTTTAAATTGAAGGAACCCGTGCCTTTTTCAGCATTTTAAGGATTTAAAATTGGACTTCAGTTGCACTCGAACGGGTACCCCGGTAACACCTATCTCAGACGGGAGCTATCCAGGCGTATATATAAGCTTAACACCACCTGGGAGTTTATTCTTTTTCTCCTTTGTAATTAATACATTGATATCCTTACTTAGAGGTGCTAATGAGCCTTACACCATTCATAATCTTACTGTTCTTTGTCATCCTACTTAGTCACTTGTGGAATACTAATTGCAGTCACCCAGGAATAATTACCCCCGTCAACAGCAAATTACCCAAATTACTATCTTGCTATGTTACTAAAACACTAAGTTTTATTTTTGCCCTCTAGCCTGAAGTCATTACAGCCAAAACAGAAAAATAGCCTTATTACCCCAAGGAGTTTTTTTCTCTATCGAGCCCTGTACTTACCTTGCATTTGAGTCAGAGGAGCCAAACAGCTGCAGCTCCTTCGAGAGCTTTTATACCCCGTGGGAGTTGCCTCCTCCCTTTTCCCGGGCATTCTGGGAACGAGGGGCGGGCCCAATCAGGGGTATATTAACCCCAGCTTTTGCCAAGGGGCTTCATTCCCTCCTGGGAATCAGCCAGGGTAAGAGCTCTCCTCTCATTTCAGCGAAGAGGCTCTATTAGCTTATTTTTGTTAGGTGTTTTTGGGCACCTACAAATAACAGGAGCTTTGAGGACACTACAAAGAAGATGCTATCAAATACAGGGAGTATTTAAGTTCAGGGGTTTTGTTTGCACCTTCAGGGGAGGAAAGGCGCTTTTGTAATTTCTGGGTTTGTTCTCATTTTCTTTTAGGAGGAGCACTACTCCTGAAGTTATAGGTCACATCCAGCACGATCTTCCAGATTCTTTCAGAAGATTTGTCACCTCAAAAGGGCTACTGTACACGTCAGAGGCAACGACCGAGATCCAGGCTTCCGATCGGTAAGGCGAGGACCACGTTCAGGGTACCCGGTTGAGAGTTAGCAGGTTTTGAAGGCAGCAAAATGAGGAACGACCTGCATTTGAGGGCCTCCCCCAAGGCTTTTTTGCAAGTAATAGCAGCTGCATTTATGCGTCTTATAGCACAGAAGAGCACCTAAGATACGTAAATGTGAGCACCTAAGTTTTGCTCACAGACCTGCCCTACAGTTTTGCCCCCTGCTAACTCAGGTACCGGACATTGTAACAGCCCTAGGCTTAGATGCGGGACGAAGCCACAGACTCGAGGACCCGGGCACGCTTAGGCGAGGGCGAGCGGCCGCCTCCTCGGGATTCGGCGCACGTGCCGCTAAATTAGTGCATCGATTTTAATTTTTCTTTTTCTTAGCTAAGAGGCTAATCGGCGATTGGAGGGCCTTCTGAGACAGACTTATTTCCAGTCCAACGTGGATTCACCTTACCGGTCATCTCAAAGATAAGTCAGGGGCCACGGCCTCGAGATAGGACGACAGGGGTGTCAGAAATTTATGGGTCCGGTTTAACAGCTACCAGAGGGGACAGGGGTGTCCCTTAAGGGGCCACTTAGGACAGCCGAAGGGAACGGCTATACTTCAATAGTAACTACGGGGCACGCAAGGCAGAACGGTCCCCGTCCGCATCGTGCGGTCCGGCGCGCAGCGTCGTCCAGCCCCACTCAGCGATCCCGTTAGCTGTCAAGGGGAAGCATTAATTTTGATCCCAATGCTGTGGTGCAGGGCAGTCCAGTCCCGGTGCATGTCCTGTCAGTTGTCTGTTGTGCACACTGTGTCTTTTGAGTGTCTTGTATTTCATGTCATTTTCTGTGGCTTTTCAAGGGGCCATCAAAATCCCGGCATCATTTTTAGCATCTCTGGTCCCTCAGTTCCTCGGCCAGGCGCTGATACCATCAAACCATCGACTCGGGAGCTCAGGCCAGCATGGGAATCGCATTTATTTTCAGAAGCATCCAGTTTACTGTCTTTTCAGGTCTTGTTCTGAGCTGTACTGACAGCCAAGCACCACCACGATCCATTCCGGTGGATTAGGACTTGTAAGGATGCAAAGCTAGGGAGAGGATTCTGACCGGAGCATTCTCGAGCGTCCATCTTTGCAGTTCTTGGGATAAGTCATCCCCTTAGCGTCTTTTTTCCTGCAGGTTTCTCTGAGCCCGGTCAGCTCTCCATCCGTCTTACCTCGATCATCTCCTCCCGAGTTCTCTCGGTCCTCAGCGTCATTCCTCTCTTCGAGATTTTTTCTTTCCCTGTCGTGTCTCCTCGTTTGTTGCGTCTTGTGTCACGGGTGTGGGTGTGTATTTGGCCCAGCGCTGCTCTGCCCTGCCCTGTAGCACAGCTGGGTGTAGGGGTAATAGGACAAATTTGAAGTGCAGGGTCTATTGGCTTCTAGGTTCTATCTGTAGATTGACACAAGATGCCTGGTGCTGTCAAGTTATCCTTCCGCCCTTTGACTTTTGTCCTAACTTTCTTTCAGATGCAGACTGATTAAACCTGTGGCAGAGCAGCCCCTATCGGTGGAGTCGGTTCTCCCGAGAAGGTCAGTCTGAGTCGGTCTTTGCAGGGGAGGTGTAAATGGTGCCTCTGTTACAGCCCTGACCTTTGTCTTTGTTTTTAGGAGCTAATGCAGGATATTGGCAGTCCAGAAGAAGCGGGCAAGGTGAGCATGGACCGGTGAACAGAAGCAGTTGTTATTTCTCCGGTGTCAATTTCTTGTGCAACTGTAACCATTCACTGTTGGGTTTTTTTTTTTTTTCAGGTGGTCTGGTTTTGAGATGTCCTGTTTGTGGATTCCAGCGGCCAGGTAGGTGTCAGCTTACGTCAGTTGCAGTTTGTCTTTGCAGGGCCAGTGTAATTGGTGCCCTTGTTACTGCCTGTTTCTTTGTCTCTATTTTTAGGAGGTAAAGCAGGATGTTGGCGGTGAAGGTGAAGCGTGCAAGGTGAGCATTGATCTGCGGACAGAACCGGTTGCTGTTGCTCAGGTCTCAGTTTCTGGTGAAAATCTAATATCTGCTGTTTGTTTTCTTATTTTTAGGTGGCCCGCTTGTGAAATGTCCCGGTCGTGGATACCAGCAGCCAAGAGGGTATGTGCTTAAGTCAGTCCCAGTTTGCCTTTGCCGGGGCAGTGTAAATGATGACTGTGTTACAGCGTTGTTTTTTGTCTTTTTTTTTAGGAGGTAAAGAGGGATATTGGCAGTCCAGGTGAAGCGGCCCAGGTGAGCATTGTCCGGTGGATGGAAGCAGCTGTTATCACTCAGGTCTCAATATCTGGTGCAACTCTAAGGTTGTATTTTTGTCTGTTTTAGGCAGTCTGCTGTCATTATGCTGAAGTCCCTTCTCCAATGAGGTGATGGACCGGGTCCCTCTCTTTGGAGCCCTTCAGAAGCATTACAGGACTGTGTGATCAAGCCTCGATTTCTCCGTTTGAAGCTGCTTTCCAGGTAGTCTTTGATAATGGCCGAGGAGTCGGGGAGGCAGGGAGGAGAGGAGGAGCGAGCGTCCTCTCAAGTATCAGCAATGTCAAATCCCTTGTCTGCTCTTAATCCAGACCTACCCCCTGACGATGCCATCACCCTCCAAGCACGGCCGAGGCAGCGGGCCCGAGCACCCAGGCGTTCTCAAGAGGCGGTGGGTAGCAGAATTGTTCGGTTTTGGGCGATGCGGTGCTAAGACCACACAGTGATGTTTGCTTTTCTTTATTGCAGCTGACTAAGAGAGAGCAACCTGGTGTTAGCAGGAATTTCCCTGAGGGAGAGGCGGCCTTCCTTTTCACCTGCCAGGATTCTGCATCTCCAGATGTCTGAGAGATAAGTGGAGGGCTCCGAGCCACGGAGGGGACGAAAGCGGGGGGCGGGGTCGGCTTTCCACCGGGCGGGGGTTTGGAGACGGGGCCATCCAAGAAGCGGCCCCTTAGGCTTCCTACAGGGAAAGTCTCCCTTTTGATCTCTCCACTGAGGTGTGCAGGGCAGAGCAGTCCCGGTGCTCGTCGTGTCCCTCGTTTGTTGCGCACTCTTTGTTTCATGTCTTTTGCCTTAGCCCTTCAAGGGGCCTACCAAAAACCCTGGTATCCCTCTTAGCCTCTCTGGACTCTCAGTTCCTCGGCCAGGTGCCGATGCCCTCGGACCATCGACTCGGGAGCTCGGGCAGGCATGGGCATCGTATCTCTCTTCAGAAGCATCCAGTCCAATGTCTTTCCAGGTCTTGTTCTGAGCTGTACTGACAGCCGAGCACCACCAGCATCCATTCCGGTGGATTAGGACTTGTAAGAATGCATAGCTAGGTAGCAGAGTGTGACCGGAGCATTCTCGAGTGTTCATCTTTGCAGTTCTTGGGATAAGTCATCCCCTTAGCATCTTTTTTTCCTGCAGGTTTCTCTGAGCCCGGTCAGCTCTCCTTTCAGCTTACCTCGGTCATCTGCTCCCGAGTTCTCTCGGTCCTCAGGGTCATTCCTCTCATCGAGAGTTTTCTTTCCCTGTCGCGTCCCTTTGTTTGTTGCGTCTTGTGTCACGGGTGTGGGTGTGTATTTGGCCCGGAGCTGCTCTGCCCTGCAGCACAGCTGGGTGTAGGGGTAATAGGACAAATTTGAAATGCAGGGTGCATTGGCTTCTAGGTGGGATCTGTAGATTGACCCAAGATGTGTGGAGCTGTCAAGTTATCCTGCAGCCCTTTGACTCTTGTCCTAACTTTCTTTCAGATGCAGACTGATTAAACCTGTGGCAGAGCAGCCCCTGTGGGATTCATCGGTTCCCCCGAGAAGGTCAGTCCCTGTCGGTCTTTGCAGGGGAGGTGTAAATGGTGGCTCTGATACAGCCCTGACCTTTGTCTTTGTTTTTAGGAGCTTATGCAGGATATTGGCAGTCCAGGTGAAGTGCGCCAGGTGAGCATCGACCGGTGGACAGAAGCAGTTGTTATTGCTCCCGTCTGAATTTCTGGCTCAAGTCTAACCATCCACTGTTGATTTTTGTTTTATTTCAGGTGGTCTGCTTGTGAGGCTGTCGTGGCTCAGGCTGGCAGCGGCCAGGTGGGTGTGAGTTTAAGTCAGTCCCAGTTTGGTTTTGCTGGGGAGGTGTACATTGTGACTCTGCTACAGCCTTGTTTTTTGTTTTTATTTTTAGGAGGTAAAGTGGGATCTTGGCAGTCCAGGACCAGCTGCCTAGGTGAGCATTGACTGGTGGATGGAAGTGGCTGTAATTGCTCAGGTCTCAATTTCTGGTGCACCTCTAAGCTTCTATTATTGTGTTTTAGGTGGTCCACTCTTCTTCTGCTGAAGTACCCTCTGCCATGAGATCATGAACTTGGGCACCTTTTTTTGGGAGCCCTTCAGAAGCATTACAGGACTGTGTGATCAAGCCTCAATTTCTCTGTTTGAAGCTGCTTTCCAGGTAGGCTTTGATAACAGCTGAGGAGTTGGGGAGGCAGGGAGGAGAGAGGGTCCTGTCAAGTTTCAGCACTGTCAAATCCCCTGTGTGTTCTTAATCCAGGCCTACCCCAGGACGATGGCATGACTCTCCAAGCACGGCCGAGGCAGCGGGCTTGAGGGCCTGGGCGTTCTCAAGAGATGGTGAGTAGCAGAATTGTTGGGGTTTGGGTGCTGTGCTGCTAAGATCACACAGTGATGTTTGCTTTTCTTTATTGCAGCTGATTAAGAGTGAGCAGCCTGGTGTTAGCAGGAATTTCCCTGAGGGAGAGCCAGCCTTCCTTTTCACCTGCCTGGACTCTGCATCTCCAGATGTCTGAGAGATAAGTGGAGGGCTCCGAGCCACGGAGGGGACGAAAGTGGGGGGCCGGGTCGGCTTTCAACCGGGAGTGGTTTTTGAGTTGGGTTTGGAGCTGGGGTTGTCCAGGAAGCGGCCCCTTAGGCTTCCTACAGGGAAAGTCTCCCTTTTGATCTCTCCACTGAGGTGTGCAGGGCAGAGCAGTCCCGGTGCTTGTCGTGTCCCTCGTTTGTTGCGCACTCTTTGTTTCATGTCTTTTGCCTTAGCCCTTCAAGGGGCCTACCAAAAACCCTGGCATCCCTCTTAGCCTCTCAGGACTCTCAGTTCCTCGGCCAGGTGCCGATGCCCTCGGACCATCGACTCGGGAGCTCGGGCAGGCATGGGCATCGTATCTCTCTTCAGAAGCATCCAGTCCAATGTCTTTCCAGGTCTTGTTCTGAGCTGTACTGACAGCCGAGCACCACCAGCATCCATTCCGGTGGATTAGGACTTGTAAGAATGCATAGCTAGGTAGCAGAGTGTGACCGGAGCATTCTCGAGTGTTCATCTTTGCGGTTCTTGGGATAAGTCATCCCCTTAGCATCTTTTTTCCTGCAGGTTTCTCTGAGCCCGGTCAGCTCTCCTTTCAGCTTACCTCGGTCATCTGCTCCCGAGTTCTCTCGGTCCTCAGGGTCATTCCTCTCATCGAGAGTTTTCTTTCCCTGTCGCGTCCCTTTGTTTGTTGCGTCTTGTGTCACGGGTGTGGGTGTGTATTTGGCCCGGAGCTGCTCTGCCCTGCCGCACAGCTGGGTGTAGGGGTAATAGGACAAATTTGAAATGCAGGGTGCATTGGCTTCTAGGTGGGATCTGTAGATTGACCCAAGATGTGTGGAGCTGTCAAGTTATCCTGCAGCCCTTTGACTCTTGTCCTAACTTTCTTTCAGATGCAGACTGATTAAACCTGTGGCAGAGCAGCCCCTATGGGTGGCGTCGGTTCCCCCGAGAAGGTCAGTCCCTGTCGGTCTTTGCAGGGGAGGTGTAAATGGTGGCTCTGATACAGCCCTGACCTTTGTCTTTGTTTTTAGGAGCTTATGCAGGATATTGGCAGTCCAGGAGAAGCGGGCCAGGTGAGCATTCACTGGTGGACAGCAGCTGTTGTTGTTGCTCCGCTCTCCATTTCTGCCTCAAGTCTAACCATCCACTGTTGATTTTTGTTTTATTTCAGGTGGTCTGCTTGTGAGGTTGTCGTGGCTCAGGCTGGCAGCGGCCAGGTGGGTGTGAGTTTAAGTCAGTCCCAGTTTGGTTTTGCCAGGGGGATGTACATTGTGACTCTGCTACAGCCTTGTTTTTTGTTTTTATTTTTAGGAGGTAAAGCGGGAGCTTGGCAGTCCAGGATCAGCTGCCTAGGTGAGCATTAACTGGTGGATGGAAGCTGCTGTCATTGCTCAGGTCTCAATTTCTGGTGTAACTCTAACATCCACTGTTTAATTTACTTTCATTTTAGGTGGTCCACTTGCAAGATTTCCTGGTCCTGGATGCCAGTGACTTGGTGGGTATCAGCTTGAGCTTTATGTATTACTGAGTTCTGTTAGATTGTGGTGATTGTGTTTTCTCAGTGACTCAGCCTGCTGTTTTCTTTGTGTCTTTGCAGGTGCTGCTACTGTCCTACACATGCCAAGGATTAGGGGCAAGCGGGTAAGTTGGCTTTTAGGCATTAGGGGTGATCCATAGGCATGGGGTGTGTAGCAGCATGCTAAATGTGTACCTTTTCCTTTTGCAGGTACCCTCTGGGTAGACTGTGGAGCCAAATCAGTATCTGAGGTGAGTTGGGGCAGAGGTGCTTGGAAAGCCTGGGGATTAGTTTCCTGTCACACAATTTTCACAGTTTGTACTTTGTTGTCTTAGGTATTGAGAGGAGGTGCAGAGCCTAAGTTTGGATACGGCAGCGCCGAAGTCCTCGGAGGATGGATTTTGTCCGCTCGTCTTCCAAAAGATAAGTGTTGGGGTTTGTGTTTGGGTGCAGGGGAAAAAACTTTGGAAGTGGGAGGCAATTTCACATTAGCTTAGAAGAGAGGGCCCTAGTGGGTTGGGTCCCTCTGAAGTAATGGGAGAGGGTTTCCACTCGGTCTCGCCGGAGCATTTGCCAGGCAGGGCAGTTCAGCATTCTAGCGTGTTTTGCGTCGTCAGCAGTCTTTGAGTCTCGGCGGCGTAGCGGACGTGTTCACCCGACGAGGTTGCCTTTCATCCGGAGGCATCGCCACGGTCACCCGGCAGTCATCGCTTTCTTCACTCGGCTTCCCGAGCTTCTGGAGCGTCCTCTTAACAGCTTAGGCACTTAGTCTAGTGAGCAGTTTTGTTTGTATTGACTTGGAACTGACTATGTTTGTCTTGGAAGTGACTATGTTTGTTTTGTATTGCAAGTGACTATGTTTGTTTTGTATTGCCAGTGACTATGTTTGTATTGCATTGCCAGTGACTCTGTATTGTATTGCATTGCCAGTGACTCTGTATTGTATTGCATTGCCAGTGACTCTGTATTGTATTGCCAGTGACTCTGTTTGTATTGTATTGCCAGTGACTCTGTTTGTATTGTATTGCCTGTGACTCTGTTTGTATTGTATTGCCTGTGACTCTGTTTGTATTGCACTGCCAGTGACTCTGTTTGTATTGCCAGTGACTCTGTATTGTATTGCATTGCCAGTGACTCTGTATTGTATTGCATTGCCAGTGACTCTGTATTGTCTTGCATTGCCAGTGACTCTGTATTGTCTTGCATTGCCAGTGACTCTGTATTGTCTTGCATGTGACTGTGTTTGTATTGTATTGCAAGTGACTGTGTTTGTATTGTATTGCATGTGACTCTGTTTGTATTGCACTGCCAGTGACTCTGTTTGTATTGCAAGTGACTCTGTTTGTATTGTATTGCAAGTGACTCTGTTTGTATTGTATTGCCAGTGACTCTGTATTGTATTGCAAGTGACTGTGTTTGTATTGTATTGCAAGTGACTGTGTTTGTATTGTATTGCAAGTGACTCTGTATTGTATTGTATTGCAAGTGACTCTGTATTGTATTGTATTGCAAGTGACTCTGTATTGTATTGTATTGCAAGTGACTCTGTATTGTATTGTATTGCAAGTGACTCTGTATTGTATTGTATTGCAAGTGACTCTGTATTGTATTGTATTGCCAGTGACTCTGTATTGTATTGTATTGCCAGTGACTCTGTTTGTATTGCAAGTGACTCTGTTTGCATTGCACTGCCAGTGACTCTGTTTGCGTTGCAAGTGACTGTTTGTATTGCACTCTAAGTCACTGTGCTTGTATTGCACTCAAAGTCACTGTGCTTGTATTGTATTGAAAGTGACTGTGTTTGTATTGCACTCTAAGTCATGATGTTGCTGTATCCTACTGTATGACTTATGCTTGAGCTGCCCTGCCCTGGCACAGTCACAGTTAGGTAGAAGAGTTGTAGGGCTTTGCAGTTCATCTTTTTTCTGTGGAGTTTTGGGTAGAGAAGGTATGGGCCCTGAGGGGGGATGATGCCTAGCTGTCAGGTAAGCACTTGTTGACCACCTGTCGTTGTCTTGCAGGTCTCCGGGCAGGATTAGTCTCTCTGTGGTTGCTGATGCTACGGAGTCTCTTGGAATCTACTGGGTAAGCTGAAGAGTGACTGTGTATGTCTGAGACTTGTCTGTCTGCTTGGGTTTGCCTGTGCGAGTGTGTGTGCTGACTGGTTCTAACCTTGTGTGTGTGACTTTTGCCTTCCAGGTTTTTCAACACATTTTAAATTTAGAATAAAAAATCCCCAGCCGGGGGGGTTTTTTTTTTTTTCCCCCCGGCTGGGTTTTTTTTTCCTCGGTCCCGGCCGGTCTGCGAGGCGACGTTCATCGCCAAAGTTTGGGCGCCGACGGCCTAGGGACCGGGGTTTTCGTCAGGCAGGCTGATTTTTTCAGGGCTCCCGGGAACCACGTTCCCGAGGAGCGGTGCGAGTGTGTGCTGATGGTAGGGGATTGAGAGGTGAGAGAGGGTGGGTTTGTGTGCATGTTGACTGGTTCTAACCTTGTGTGTGTGACTTTTGCCTTCCAGGTTTTTCAACACATTTTAAACTTAGAATAAAAAATCCCCAGCCGGGGGGGTTTTTTTTTTTTTCCCCCCGGCTGGGTTTTTTTTTCCTCGGTCCCGGCCGGTCTGCGAGGCGACCTTCATCGCCAAAGTTTGGGTGCCGACGGCCTAGGGACCGGGGTTTTCGTCAGGCAGGCTGATTTTTTCAGGGCTCCCGGGAACCACGTTCCCGAGGAGCGTTGCGAGTGTGTGCTGACGGTAGGGGATTGAGAGGCGAGAGAGGGTGCACGGTGCGCATGCTGAAGGAGGTGTGTGCGGTGGACGATTGTTATGTTTTATGTGTGCTGCTTTTGTTTTGGGTTTCCTGTAACAATAAAACAAGATATAATGAGTGTTTCAGATTTTGAAAAATGGTTCTATTGTGTTAATAGTCATTTGGCTTGTATTGACTTGTATTGTTCTGTATTGGCATTTGCTGCTGTATTTCAATGTATTGCTCTGTATGTAAATTGTAATTTTATAGGTGTGCCTATGGACTGTATCTGTATTTGCATTTGTATCTGTTGTTTCTGTATGTTTACTAAAGTGTAAAGAAACCCATTCATGCAATAAAAGCTGAATATACCCTAATAAAGATGCCCCCCTGCCCCCCCAATAAAGATACCCCGTGCCCCCCTCTCCCCCATTTGGCTCCTGTGTTTATTTGGTGTCAGAGTCATTTATTCTATTTCCTACCTCAAGGTAAGTCTATTTTCCTCTCTACACCTTCATGCTATTTCCTTTTCTGTCTAATTCTGCTTCTTTCTCTCTTAACTCTTAATTTTTCTCTGTTATTCTATTTCTAGATGTTTTTCTGTTTCTCTTTCTCTTTAACTCTCTTTTTCTGTCTGTTTTGCTTTCAGTCTGTTTCAGTCTGTCTTTTGCTTTCACTCTAACTGTTTCACTCTTTCTCTCTCATGCTGTTTCTCTGTTTTTCTCTTTTGATTTCTATTTTTCTCTAACCCTGTTTCTCTGTATGTCTTTGTGTCTATTTCACTCTCTATTTCACTTCCTTTCTATTTCTCTCTGTCTATTTCTCTCTGGCTCTGTCTATTTCTCTCTCTTTGTCTGTTTCTCTGTGTTTTTCTCTGTTTCTTTCTATTTCTCTGTCTTTGTCTATTTCTCTATTTCTCTCTGTCTTTGTCTTTTTCTGTCTTAGACAAAGACAGAGAGAAATAGACAATTTCTCTCTTTGTGTTTTTCTCTTTCTCTATTTCTCTCTGTTTCTGTCATTTTCTCTC